>NW_006921649.1:1635771-1637610 GCF_000298275.1 Orycteropus afer afer
CCCAACCTTCCTTCCGAGGAGTGGCTGGTGGGTTTGAACCTCCAGCCGTCTGGTTAGCAGGCAAGTGTCTTAGCCACTATGCTACCAGAGCTCCCAAAATCTAACATTAGGAAGTTTGAAAAGCACAATAGACTTGTGATCGAGAATGTTTTTATCATGTAAATTGTTTGTTGTTGTTGTTATGTGCCCTCAAGTCAGACCCAACTCATCCTGACCCCTCCTTGGGTTTCTGAGGCGGTATCACTACTGCTGTAGATTGCCCCATCTTCCTTCCGAGGAGTTGCTGGTGGGTTTGAACCGCCAGCCCTCTGGTTAGCAGTCCAGTGCCTTAGGCACTGTGCTACCAGAGCTCCTTGTTTAGTACCTCACATATCCAACAAATGTAGGCAGATGCCTAAAGTCTATGCATATAACTGGTTCTCTCCAGGGTTTATGGCAAGAAACTAAGAGGAATTATTACTCAAAATTTTGATGTTTGAAATATAGTAAAAGCAAAGTTGTAACTAGATTTATGCAAAAGGTAATGAATATAGCTTCCAAACAAGTAGAAAGTAAAATCTATCAATGACAAATACATGGATACTTCCAGCTACTATCTTCTTCAAAAACAGGAAACACCAAGCCAACAGAGAATGTAAGTCAAACAAATGGGCACTGAAAAGTAGGAACTGAATCTCCATTCAAATACAAAATAATTTATTTCCAATTAAACTGGATCAAATCCGTCTCCACTTTTAAATCACACAATGGCTTTCCATTATACTTAGAGTAAAACCCAGAATCCACGCCCTGCCTGTTTCTGTCATTATGCCTCTCTTCTCTACCCTTCCTTCTCCATGTTCTTTCTGTCCCAAGAACAATCAAGCGATTGTCTTTGCAGAAATCATATTGTTCTTACGCGTGGATTGCCTTTTTCGCATCCCTCAATTCTCACTTCATACTCCAAGGTCAAGAAAGCCTTTCCAAATCACTACTTTTCCTTCCTCACTCTCATTTAATACTCTTTCATTTGTTCAGCATTTACCTTAATCTAAAAAATGTCTTTTTTATCTATTTGTAAATTTACTATTGTCCTTTTGCTGGAAAATATAAGTCCAATGATTCCGAAGATTTTGACCTATTTAGTCTTGTCTGTCATGCATATATCCAGGCTTGAATCAGAGTAATAAAAAAAAAAAAAAAAATACTGATTTAATCTGCTTTTTAAATTTTTTTCCTTGAAAATATATATAGAAAAATATGGACCATTTCAACAATTTTTATATGTATATTTCAGTGACATTAATTGTATTCTTCAAGTTATGCAACAATTTTATCATCTTTTTCAAATTAGTCTGCCACCATAAACAAATTCTCTGCTCATTAACATTCTCAGCTATTCTCTTGAGTTGCTGCTGTCAGTTTGAAACACAGAGATAATTATTCTACTTTTAATCTATTTTTATTTCACGTATTTTCCATTAAGCATTTATGCCAGCCATGTTTCTAAGCTCTTTACAAATACTAACTTTTAATCTTCATAATAGTCATAAGATGTAAGTAAATTATTCCCATTTTACAGATGAAAAAATTGAGGCATATGGAGATTAAGCTACTTACCAAATGTCAAAAAGCTGGTAAGAAGCAGAGCACAATTTGGGACCCAGAGTCATTCTCCAGGGTCTGGGCCATTTAGCACAAGAGCATGACAACTTTATTTTAAGCTGTGAAAACAGTGATAGGGAAAATATAGGGTTTTTTATATAGCCACCACTCCAACCAAATCACTAGTGCTCAGACGGCTCCCTTGTTACACTCCCGAGAGGGACCGGGTCTCCAGGAGCAAGGTAAGCACGGGCG
>NW_006921649.1:1648255-1663910 GCF_000298275.1 Orycteropus afer afer
AAAAAAAAAAAAAAATACGTATGTTTCATATATTCATTTGATTTAGGTTCAAAAGCACATTAAAAAGAAACAATTTAAAATTAACTTTAGAGAACTTTAATTAATTAATTAAATATAAGTTGGTTAGAATGATTCTCTAAGACTTCTTGAGTCCTCCAGTGAGCTTAAACACTCGACTAGGCACTGTGGAAGGTATGCCTGACCTTCTAGTTGTTGTTGTTGTTGTTTGCCATCGAGTCCGACCTGACTCATAGCGACCCCTCCTTGGGTTTCTGAGGCAGTATCACTATGGAAGTAGATTGCCCCATCTTCCTTCCCAGGAATGGCTGGTAGGTTTGAACCACCAACCTTCTGGTTAGCAGTCAAGTGCCTTAGGCACTATGCTACCAGAGCTCAGCTGAGAGGTTTAAAGAATAAAAAACACAGAATATATCAATTTTATTCTGCTAAAATTTTTAAGATGAGAAGAAATACAAGTGAATAAGAAGTAAGGGTAGTTTTATGAAAAAGATGTTTAAATTATACCAAAACCAAACCAAACCCACTGCCATCGAGTCAATTGCAACTTATAGTGATCACCATTGCTTTTCTGAGGTGATAAAACTTTATGGAAATAGTTTGCCCAGTCTTTCTCCTATGGAGTGGCTGGTGGGTTTGAACTACCAGCCTTATGGTTAGCAGTCAAATGCCATAGGCACCATGCGATCACAGCTATTAATTCCCTCAGAATTACCTTGCAAGTCAGGTATTGTTAATCTTCATTTTCACAGATTTGGAAATGAAGGCTCAAAGAGGTTAAACAATTTGCCTAAATTCTCATAATTTGTGAGTTGCATAAAATTTCAATTTCTAAATTCAAAACATTTGAGCCTTTCATTGTTCAAAATATGATTTATATGTTCTTCTGCCCTCTTAAACTAAGCATTGAAATCAGGGTAAGATTTTATAGCCTCACCTCCTCAGCCTTAGTTACTTTTTACACCATTAGCTTCTTGATTTCTCTCCTTCCTGGTACGTACTTCTCTATACAGTCAGCTTTCTTTAGCTCTCTGCTTAGATTTCTTTTTCATTGGGAAGAATTCCCTGACCATCTTCTCTCCTCCCAGGTTTAGTGAATATGCAATTTTCATCATAATGATAAATATCACCTATCATCACGTATTTATCCCATTCCATTATAATTGCACATTTGTTTATCTCTTACCCAGCTGAACTAGAAACTCTGGAATGGTGTAATCCACAACCAGTACACCTGGAATCCTTAGATACGAGGATGATGAGATTTTGTATCTCATTCTTTGGTCACGTTATGATGAGGGGTCATTCCCTGGAGAAAGATATCATGCTTGGTAAAGTAGAAGGTCAATGAGAAGGAGAAAGGCCCTCAATTTGAGGGATAGACACACAAGCTGCAGTAATGGGATCAAATATAGCAACAATTGTGAACATGGAGCAAAACCAGGCAGTGTTTTGTGCAGAGGGGAGTCACTGACTTTGAACCAAGTTGATGGCCCGTACTAACAACAAAAACAACAAATCTAGGTTGTTTGTCAGCATAACTGCACATAGTGGGCAAGCCATCAATGTGTATTGAAAAATGGCATTGCTCAAGTTTCTTTCATCATCTCTTCTCACGTTTGCCACTCCCTTTTCAAAACAAAATGTAACAACACCCTTTGTGAAATCATTTCTAGAAACCAAACTGGCCTTGTATACACATACAGTCAGAGTCCTTTCTTTTTTCTTTTTACATTACAGTACTTGGGTATGTTTTAGCATCTTCACCTTTCCCAAGTGTTCAGCAAGTTGACGACTATATGTAACAGGATGTATCTGTTTTGTATTCCTGAATGCACAACAGCTGAAGCAAATACAAGGTGACTTTGCTGTAACTCAGCAGTCTTTTCAAAAAATGTCTTTTTACCCCCATTTTTAGGTACGAAGAACACTGTCATTAAAGGGTGAGTGGTGAAGAGCCACTAGATAAGGAAATAACAGGCAAAGGACCCTGAAGAACTTTAGGAAACCCCAGCCTGCAGGAAATCCTCGCCTTGGCTGTAACAGTGAAAAAATCTGTGCTTTACCATAGGTAGGTCTGTCAACCTACATTTCTTTTCAGATTTTTATTTTTCCCAACAAATGCCCTCCGTTGAAGAGATTTATTTTATTTTTTTTCCAAATCTCTAAAACTAAAAGATTACATTAACTTTCAAAATTAGATAGATCTTACTAAGGTCCTTCTAAATTGGAATGGCCTTATTGAGTAAAATATCCAGTGGTGTCTATATTGTCTTCTTTCTAGAACTGTACTAGTGACACCTTATAATCTATTCTAAAGAAGTTCTATGTAATCTGCTTTAAACAATATAATCAGCACATGGGCATTTTGATATACATACCCACTCAAGTCTCCATGGACATGAAGAATCTGTTTTTCTGAGAGAGAAAACCATTCATTTTGTGAAAAAGGAAGCAGAAATATTTTAGGTCTGCCTGAAATAATATAATTTTCAGTTACTGGTGTTCCTTCTTGGTGAGGGAGATGGACTCAGGATTGCACGTTAAATTTTTGGTTTGTTTATTTTGCCATTTGCAGACTTGTAAGAAAGCCACAAAAGGTTACTGTTACTTTTTTCCTGAGAGTCTCTTTCTTAGATTCTCACATACATCATTTAGCTGTTTTTTCTCTGTTCTGGAATACGCTTTGGTAAATTTGCAATGGGGTGTTCAATTCAATTGAATGTGACTCAGAACCCCCTGGATGTAGAACCATCTAACTTGCATCAAAATCTCCTGTAAGGATTGTAGAAAGAGAAACGCTCATCAAAGTCACTGTCTCAGCATTTAGTGAAAAAGTTGTAACTTGAGAACAGCTCTAAGATGATTGTTTTGAGAAGAGCAAATCAAGATTAAAGATGTATAAAATTGGGGAAAATGAGACAAAGTTCAATTTTGTTCTGAAAATAGTTCACTATTCAAATTCTTGGAGAGTGTGGAGAAACTAAGGCTGGGTAGGATGCAAGACTTGAGCTTGGTAGTATGTAGGGGCAGCAAGAATCAGGTTTAACAGCTGCCAGGTTGGACAATTTCTATTTAGCAAGAGAAGTGGGGAGAAACTTGGGGGAGTAAGATCTTGGAAAGAAAAGATCAGAGGAAAACTTTTAGTCCTTTGCATTTTCTTATAGTATTAAGCCAAAGTATTTGAGATTGCAAAACCATTTATCAACATTATTATATTCTTGAATATTCAATTGCAGCATAATTTATAAGATTTTTATAACAGGTGCTTTACTGAAATTATATATATATTTACATATTTATATATATACACAAATACACATACACATACACATACTACTATTTCAGTATAATATTTGCATTGTATCTTATGAGGGAGAGCGCACTCCCTTCCATGCAAATGTTGTTGTTATAACATGCCTTCCAGTTGGTTCTGCTTCACAGTGACCTGATGTATAACAGAGACAAATGTTACCTGGTCCTGCACCATCTTCACAATTCTTGCTTCATTTGAGCCCACTGTTGTAGCTGCTGTGTCAATTCCTCTTTTTTGATGACCTTCTAATTTTCCAAGCATGATGTCATGGTCCCTTCTGATAACATGTCCAAAGTAAATGAGATAAAGTCTCACCATCTGTACTTTTAAGAAGCATTCCAGCTGTACATCATTTAAGACAAATTTGTTCTTTCTTCTGGCAGTCCATGATATACTAAATATTTTCACTAATACCGTAACTCAAAGGCAATAATTCTTCTTCAGTCTTCCTTAGTCATTGTCCAGCTTTCGTGTGCATATGAGAAGATTGATATATCATGGTTTTTGTCAGGTGCACCTTAGTCCTTGAAGTGCTATCTTCGCTTTTTTAATCCTTTCCCTTTAGGCAGATTAAGAGTAATTCATCTAGTAAGTGATTTTCCCTCCTCTCCTCTCTCACCAAGGTAATGATCAAAGAATATTTCTTTCCAAGTATAAACCTTTCCTTAGCTTTTTACAGTAGTAATTCATACAATATTTGTCATTTTGTGATTGTGTTATTTCACTCAACATAATGTCCTCCAGGTGCATCTACATTATCAGGGTGCAGTGTAGTAAATTACTTTGTGTGGCTTTTCTACCCATAAGTCTTTGTAAACTCCAAGGTGGGATTTGCTATGAGCAACTGAGGAGCTCCTGATTGCTGAAGGTGTCCACCTGGAGTATTTCTGTTGCGAGTGGCACAAAACAATGTTCTGGGAGGTGCCCACTCTCTCTCAGGTGCTTAGAGTTCTGATGCTATAATTGGCTAGTTTGATCACCCTGCGGGCTCCAAAGGAGACCTCCTGGAGGCAGAACTCTCTCTGACTGCTGGTTGAGGAAGACGTGCTGCTGAAAGAGACACGGGCGCCTGAGACATGCATTGCTGGGGAAGAGACACAAGAGACACGCATTGCTGAGTGAGACACTGAGGGACCAGCACTGCTGGGAAAGAGACTGTGAGAGACTCTTGGCTGAGGGACGGTGGGCTGGGAGAGAGACTGAGCGTTCTTCCTGAACTTGAGTTGTAGCCTGGTGCTTCCCTAATAAACCCTGTAATCTGTGAGTTCTGTATGGCCACTGCAGTGAATTATCGAACCCAGGAGAGAGGTGGTGGGTGCTTTGGGAGGAACGGTTGGTGAAAGAGCTGGAGGGAGGCAGCATGTTTGGCCTTGCAGTAATAGGCCTTGGGTTACTGCTGGTAGTCCTGTCTTCCTCTTGTGAGATTAGAGGAGGTCAGAACATGTGGCCTCCTTGCCGTTTTTGCACAGGGTTTCTCGAATTCTTCATTATTCTTTAATGTTCATAGCTTTTTATTGTGTGTATGGACCATAGTCTCTTTAGCTAACCATCTGTTGATAAGCGCTTAGGTTGTTTCCATCTCTTTGCTATTTTGAATAAGGCTGTAATGAACATGGGTGTGAATATATCTATTCATATCCCGAGTCTCATTTCTTTAGAATATATACCTTTTAGTGGAATCAAAGGATCAAATGATATTTCTATTTCCAACGTTTAAAGGAGATGCCATACCATTTTCCATAGTTGTGCCATTTTACTGTCCCACCAGCAGTATATGAGAATTGCAGAATCTCCACACCTTCACTGAAATTCGTTGTTTTCTGTCTCCTTGAACTTTGCTATTATTGCTGGAATGAGATTACAGCTCATTATTTTTCGATTTGTGTCTCTGTAAAAGCTAATGATAACTAGCATTTCTTCATGTGTTTCTTAGCTTCCTGAGTGCCTTCTTTGATGGTATCTGTTCATCTCCTCTGCCCATTTTCTAACTGAATTCATTGTCTTTGCTTTTGAGATATTGAAGTTTTCTATAATTTTAGAGATAAGTCCCTTTTCTGATACGTCATTGCCAAATATTTTTTCCCAGTCTGTAGGTTCTCTTTATACTCTTCTGGAGAAGTAGTGTGTGTGTGTGTGTGTGTGTGTATGTATGTGATTTAGGTGAAAGTTTACAGAGCAAATTAATTTTTCATATAGCAGTTCATACACATTTTGTGTCATGATATTGATTGCAATCCCCACAATGTAACAACTTTCTTCCCACTTCCTCCCTGTGGTTACCTTTTACTTGTGTCCTTCTTTCCTATGCATTCATGCTTCTGAGCTATCTCCCTTTACAAATACTGCCCTTCTGATCACCCATGATTGATTGTTATAAGAAGTGTACTTAACCTGGTGTAATTGTTCACCTTATATGCCTGTCTATTGCTGGAAGCCATGGTAGTGAGTTCAATTCCAGGCTTGAAGGGTTACTAAGGGCTATAGTTTTGGTGGTTCCTCCAGTCTCTGTCAGACCAGTAAGCCTTGTCTTTTTATGATTTTGACTTTTGTTCTATATTTTTCTCCCACACTATCCAAGATCTCCTTTCTGAGTGGTTGTCAGTGGTAGCCAGGCACCACCTAGTTCTTCATGGTCTCATGGAGAAGTCTTTTGATGAACATAAGAACTTATTTTTTAGAATGGTTCAGTCATCTAGGCTATCTTTTGATGTTTATGCATTTTCTGTTATGTTTATTAATTAGTCTAATTTGCCATAAATTGAATAAATTAGAGCCCTTAAATTTGTGATGATCTCTATAGTTTTAGGTTTTACATTTAGGTCTTTGATCCATCTTGAATTAGTTTTCTATTTGGTTTGTGGTATGGATCTTGTTTCATTTTTCTGCAAATGGATATCCAGTTTTGCCAATGCCATTGTTGAACATTACCCCATTTAATGGATTTCATCCCTTTCTGAAAGATCAAGGAGCTCTGGTGGCATAGTGCCTAAGGCATTTGACTGCTAACTGGAAGCCTGGCAATTCAAACCCACCAGCCACTCCTCAGAAGGAAGATTGGTCAATCTACTTCCAGAGTGACACCCCCTGGAAAACCCAAGGAGGGGTCGCTCTGAGTTGGATCCATTTGACAGCAGTGAGTTTGATTTTTTGATTTGGTGAAAGCTCGGATGCACATAGGTCTTTACTTTTTTTTTTTTTTTTAATTGTGGTGTGTGTACAAATTTACAAAGCAGATTTGATTTACATTCAACAGTTCATGAACATTTGATTTCTTGCACGAATTACCATTCCCAACCATAAAGAACTCTCCTCCCCTCCTCCCCTCCCTGTCACTACTGCCTGCCTGTGCCCTTCTTAACTATGCATTCCTGTCTGTCCAGCTTTCCCTTTATGTGAATGCTGCCCATAGATATTTACTTTTTAACACTTTAAAGAGCTGGTTTGCAACAAATTGTCCAATGGAATACATTGATTTCTTGACTGCTGCTTCCATAGGTGTTGATTGTGGATACAAGTAAAATTATATCCTTGACAACTTTAATATTTTCTCCAGTAAACATAATTTTGCTTATTGGTGCAGTTGTGAGTTTAATATTGAGGAATGAATCTATATTTGTATCTCTCTTTCACAGATTTCTCTCCTTCTCACTTACTATTGTCAAAAATATAGATCTATAAATAAAAAGGGAGCTCTGGTGGTGTAGTGCCTAAGGCATTTGACTGCTAACCAAAAGGCTAGCAGTACAAACCCACCAGCCACTCATCAGAAGAAAGATTGGGCAATCTACTTATGTAGTGATGCCACCTCAAAAACCCAAGGAGGGTCACTATGAGTTGAATTGACTCCACAGTAATGAATTTGGTTTGGTTTGGTATAAATAAAATACAGAAAAAGGGGATCCTGCATTGATATATATCAGGAATGATGTGCATCAAGGTTGTATCCTTTCACCATGCTTATTACATCTGTTTGCTGAGCAAATAATCTGAGAAGCTGGACTATATGGAGAACATGACATCAGGATGGGAGGAAGACTCATTAACAACTTGTGATATACAGATGACACAAGCTTGCTTGCTGAAAGTGAAGATGACTTGAAGCACTTATTGATGAAGTTTGAAAACTTCAGTCTGTGGTATGGATTACAGCTCAACATAAAGAAAATGAAAATCCAGATGACTTGACCAATAAGCAGCATCACAATAAATGGAAAAAGATTGAAGTTGTCGAAGATTTCATTTTGCTTGGATCCACAATCAACACCCATGGAAGCAGCAGTCAAGAAATCAGACCACATATTGCGGTGGAGAAATCTGCTGCAAAAGATCTCTTTAAAGTGCTGAAAGGCAAAGATGTCACTTTGAGGACTAAGATGCATCTAATCCAAGCTATGGTATTGTCAGTAGTCTCATAAGCATGTGAAAGCTGGACAATGAATAAGGAAGATCAGAAAAAGAGTCAATACTTTTGAGTTGTATGTTAGATAAGAATGCTGAAAGTATCATGGAATGCCAGAAGAATGTGCAAATCTTTCCTGGAAGAAATACAGTTGGCATTTTCCTTGGAAGCAAGAATGGGTAGACTTTGTCTCACTTACTTTGGTCATGTTGTCAGAAGAGACTGTTCCCCGGAGAAATAGATTACCAGCCTTTTCTTCTGAAGTGGCTCTGAGTAGATTTGAGTCTCAAACTTTTGATAAGCAACTTAGCATATTAATTGTTTACACCATCCACAGATGCCATTGGAAAATTAAGTTCTTGTTATTTCATTACAAATTCAAATTAATAAATAGAATGAGTACTTGTAAATGCCTATGTGTGTATGTTCCTTAAAAAATACAATCATTTCAGAACTTATATATTTAACTATGTACTTTCCATGGACAAGATTCTGCACTAGTGGGGTGGAGTTCAAGAAGTGAAAATGATATTCCCTCAAGTTTAAATTTAACATAATGAAATGCATTTAAAATTTTATGATCTGAGTGAAAACAAAAGTGCAACATAAGAAATGTAATTGTGTTACCCAAAGTAACTAACTAACTAACTCACTGCCCTTGAGTCGAACCTGACTCATAGCAACCCCTCCTTGGATTTCTGAAGTGGTATCACTACGGAAGTAGAATGTCCAGTTTTCCTTCTAAGGAGTGGCTGGTGGGTTTGAACCACCAGCCATTTGATTAGCAGTCAAATGCTTTAGGCACTATGCCACCAGAGTTCCTTTATGTTACCCAAAACAGGTAAAATAATTATGTTTCGGGGAATGGAAGTAGAAATGAGCCACCTCAGAAGAAAAACCTGGCAATCTAATTCAGAAAAATCAGTCATTGAAAGCCCTATGGAGCACAGTTCTACTCTGACACATTTGAGGTCACCATGAGTGAGGAGTTGACAGAAAGGCAACTGCTACTAGCATGGGTAGATTTTCTGAGGGTTTGTAAGAAATATGGGAAGTCAGAGATGGGTGTTTGGAGGAAATGTTGGTTAATGCCAATTTAGAGGCTGCCAATGAAATTTTTATCTGAGAATAAAATATGAATCTGCCATGTGGTATGGTAATAGGGAGGAAGGAGGAGAAGTATTTCCAGACTATTTTGCATTGATACAAATGGGTAACAATACCTTTTTTTTTTTCCAAAGTATAAAGTTTCTAAAAGGAAAAAGCTGCGTACCTCTACAGTTTTATCACTGTCCTAAGGGCATTTAGGAATTCTGGTGGTTTAGTGCCTAAGGCACTTGACCGCTAACCAGAAGGCTGGCAGTTCAAACCCACTAGCCACTCCTTGGAAGGAAGGTTGGGCAATCTACTTCTGTACTGATACCGCCTCAGAAAACCAAGGAGGGGTCGCTATGAGTCAGGACCAACTCGACGACACATCATAACAACAACTAGAGTCTAAGGCATTTGACTGGTAACCAGAAGGCTGGAGGTTCAAATCCACCAACCACTCCTCGGATGGAAGATTGGACATTCTACTTCTGTAGAGATACCGCCTTGGAAACCCAAAGAGTGGTTTCTATCAGTCGGATCTGACTGGATGGTAGTAAGTTAGATTTTTTATTTTTTTATTTTTTAAAGGTGCTTATTTTATTTCAGCCAATTAAAATAACAATTACTATAGGAGATGCTAATGGCAACACCATTCTGCTAGTTGATCCCCACAACTCCTGATATGATTAAAAATTCTAAACATCAAATTTTCATATTTCACTGACTACCTCTACATCAAAAGAACTTGCTCAGTAATTTAGAAGAGCATATTCTATTTATTCCCTTCATTTTCAAATTGTGTCCTTTTTAATGTTTTATAGACTCTACTATTATAAGGAGTTCTGGTTGTGTAGGAATTAGGGCATTTGGCTGCTAACCAGAAGGTGATGGTTCAAATCCACAAGTGTTGCTCCACAGGAGGAAGATGAGGCAATCTACTTGCATAAATATGTATAGCCTTGGAAGCCCAATGAGGATATCTATGAGTTGGAATGGACTTGATGGCAATGGGTTATTTTCCTTTGATAACACTGGGCTTTACCTTTCCTATTCATGTTGGAAACAGTTTGTGCCTACAAAATTATTATATAAAAGCCAGCACCATATTTCCTTTATTTCTAATAGGAGTGCTATGATTTCCAATTCATTGAGTTTGTTGAGATGTTTCTATAATGAATTTCCAGCATAAGCTGCATTATTGCTGATAGCAAAATGATAATTCCAAACATCCTAACTTGACATATGAAAAATCTCAATGATAATGCTGATTAACATATCTTTTGCATTTAAATTACTACGTTTTTTAAGAGGAGAAAATTGTACATTTGCTAGGTTGTTTGCATAGTCAAATAAACATATATCAGGATGTGCAATCTTGTAATTAGGTGCATTTATCTGCTTGTGACACCACTGGAAAATACTCTGAATGAAGACTCTAAGGGCAAAATACTCCTACTTGAATTGTCATTTCAAAACACATGACTTCGCATAACAAAATGAGTGTTTATGCTAAACATATGCAGCATTTGCCTAGTGCTTGGCTATTTTAACTGGAGGAATGTCTTTGAAATAAATCTTTTTGTTTAACAGCATATATTTTATATTTTATGGATTTGTTTGCATTATGTATCCTTCTTCATCTTTGTAGTGTCTCTACCTTAATTATTTGGGGGCACAGGGAAAGAACTTAGACATTTCTAATGCCCTGAGAACTTAGATATTTAGTCACTTGTTAGCATTTAGTTTGGGATGACCAAAGTACAAAGGAAGGGATGTGAAAAAAGGCAAGAAGTTTCAGTATTATGTGATGTTCTACACTTAAAAAGAGTATAGAGAGTTCTGGTAGAGCAGTTTTCAGCAAATATTCTAATTGAGATTAAGCAGTGATTGTAATTGTTTTGGTTTGGGTTTTAGTTTTTAGTGAAAATTTATACATGATCAAAATATTTGCCTCTTTTCTCAAAAATATGTTCCAATATTGCTATAAATATTTACTATTTCAAGAAATACATATCTCATTTGTTTATTTGCCAGAGTGATATAGATATTTGAGACTAGGACCAGAAATAAATGCCACCCCCCATATCCCCCAATGCACACACCATTTTGTCCCTAACAGTTTTAAGTGTTTTGGATAACCTAAAGGAACTTTGTTCTCTCTGATGCCCCAATTTGCTGATCATCTTGTTTTATTTTTCTCTTGATACGGTTTAATTTTAAATATAATAACATAATTGATTCCACTACATTCAAAACAAGCACATGTCTTCATTTTTTTGAAGTGACAAAAATAAAAATTATTCTTCTAAAGAGAAAGGTAGATTTGAAGAAGTCCACATTTTGTTCTTTTAATGATGATAGTGGGTGACATGACATTCTGAGAGTTCAATTACTATACATAAGTAAGGATAGTCAAAATGAGGTGGAGACTGAATGCCTTAGGATGAAAGAAATATTTCAGTGAGGGGGAAAAAAGGAGGAGAGAGAATCTTTAAGAAAGAAATGAACAATGGAAATAGAAATTTTGCTTTATTGGGCAGAATACTCTTCTTCATTTATGGTCTCAAGAGAAATCAGGTAAATGTCATTAAAAATTGTTCAACAATTCTGTTGTGATTCTGATATACATCTGTTATTGCATAAAAGAGAGAGAAAAAAATAATATGAGCAAAAGAACATCAAGCAAAGGAAACATAAAATGATAAATGTTAGCGTATTTATTATGCTTGAACATTTAAATTTTAGTTTATACAATCCAGTAGAAATTCTTTGACATACTTTACATTACTTTCAATAACATACATTTATGATTTTTTTTAACAGTTGTTTTAAAGAATATATTTAGTATTTTACATGGCCAATTCTTCTTGTCTCTACCACCAAAGCTATGTATACAACATTAAATGCAATTCAAGGAATATATCTAGGGTGGGTAGGAAGAAGTTACAACATGAAACAGTTGCTATAGATGTAACAGTCTGTATATAAATACAATGTTTCTTATATGGACTGAGAATTGCCAGCATAAAAATAATAATAATAATAAAATATATAGGCTGTATATTTGAAATGCAGTTAATTAGTTCTCTCAATATTCATCCTATGAATTTAGAAAATTGGAGCATTGGAATCATCATTTTTACAAAATACCAGTTACAATAATGTACAATAAAGTTTGATGGCTACTCTGTACCTTTAGAATTTCTAGACAGGTTCAGATAGGTACTCAAAAACATTCAATCTAATAGGGGTAGGGTATGTTGGCATTAGGTATTGTGCTTTGAAGGAGAGGTAACTTCTTATTTTGACTTGACCTAGTTTGAAAGTATTCTACCTGACATAGCACTCTCATTAAAAGAAGAATAATGACAAAGAAAGAAAACAACACAAAAAGATAGCTATTATGGAGAATACATTCATCTTTTCAATCATTATCTATTGAGTGACTAAATTGTACATAACGGCATCATAATATTACATTTGTATTATAGACAGTGAAATGCCAAGTTTTCTGTGGCACTTTCGAAACATTAAAACTTGAAAATAATTCATTTAGGAAACACATGCAGAGTTCCTAATTTTCTTGATATTTTAGACTAAATTATTATTACTTTTGCTGATTCTTCTGCAAAATCACCTCAGTAATCTGTTTCTCTGGGGTAAGTGACTCAAACCACTAGTTGATAGTTTTGAGATAAGGGAATGAAAATAAAAATTTTAAAATTATTTGGTAATTTAATTCCCATTTTCTTCTTTAAAAAAAAAGAAAAAGTAAGCACTGTGTTGGATATTTTACTTTCTGTTAAATAAGAATTAATTCAGGACTTGACTGAAGCTACTTTTAAACTTTGAATTTCCTAATTGCAATTCTGTAGTCTGTTGCTATACAAATTTATAATTTTATATGATGAGATATTTAGAATGATAATAGTGGTATTTGGAAACTATTAAATGGCATAGATGATTCTATGACAATTGTATCTGAAAATTATCACTTCCAATGCAGTATGTGTGTGTATATATATATATATATATATATATATATATGATTACACTTTTTTCTTCTAATAAAAATAAAATAATCTAACTTCATAGCTTTTGTAGAGAAACCCACTATGAAATGTATTACAATTAGACTGACATTGTATTACAATATAATAAATAAAAGATTTTGATAGTTTTATAAATGCTGTTTAGAGTTAATCAAGTATAAGCTGTATCAATGACAGTAAGTGTTTATTCTACTAATATTTATAAAAAATTCAGCTGCAGGTGTTTGAATATTTTAATTGAAGCTAAATATGTCAGTATATACAGCTAAATGACAGAATATAGAATCAAATAGAATGAACTTTTCAAAAATAAACTCTAAACACAAAATATACACTTGAGAACTTGATTGGAAAGAAATTACGAAGATGAGGACTTTGGTAAGATGGTAGAACAGGCAGACCAGCTACACAGACCCTCTTCAACAAAGAAAAGAGAAACCAATTGACACAAATACAGAAGATAATTCTGAAGCACTGATCTTTGAAAGGAAGGATACAGAAGTGGATTAAACACCAACTAGTAGAAGAACTTGAATGAAAACAGTGAGTAAGCAGAATAAACAGAGATGTGGACAGTCAGCTATTCTGATGCATGGACAGCCTGAATATTTCCAACTGCTGTGAGGGCCTGAATATTAACCTAAAAATTGTCCCTGCTTGCCAAGGACTACATGGACAACTGTACTGGTGGCTCATGACTAAAAAGGGAAACAGCAAAGAAGGAGACAAACTGAGTTGTGGACTATTGGCTGACCAGAGGGCACAGCCATTTTGAATGTTTACAAACAGTGGCATTTTGGATATTTAAAGTGACAGCATTCTCGTTCAGATTCCAGGGACCTAAGAATGGGCTCCACTTGCTAAGGACAGCATGGGCATATGGGAGGCTTATGTCTGGAAAGGAGGAAAAAAAGAAAATGAAAATCTTGGGCAAATCACTCCAACATACAATCACATCAAATATAAACACAAACACATCACAAAGCCTCAAAGGCAATAGATCATTACAGTTCACACAAAGCAAGATAAAGCAGGAGAAACAAGGGACAAGGATACAGACCCAGAACACATCCCTGAGGAAAAAGCAGCATTGGAACTCCATGAAGAGGAATTCAAAATAATTATATTTAGGTACTTTCAATGGATTGAGAGACAGATCAAGGAAAATACTGATAAAATTGAGGAAAACACACAGAAAACCCTAGAACAACTTTAGAAGAAAATAAAGAACAAAATGACAAAATAAATTAAAAGTTAGAAATTATAAAAATCTATAGATAGAAATCCAGAAGATTAATAATAAATTTTCAGAAATAGATAATATACATGGAAAGCCCAAATGAGTAGAACAGAATCAATATTAGAAATAATTAGTGACATCGAAGACAAATACCTCAATACTTCTTTGGAAAGGGATCAATCAGAAAAAAGATCAAAACAAAATGAAGAAAGTGTAAGGTTCATGTTGGATACCATCAAGAGGAATTGCCTACATGTAATTGGAAATACAGACAGGAGACAAATAAAACCATAGAAATAATAGTGGAAGATTTGTTAGAGAATTTCCCTGATAAGATGAAAGATGAGAATATATCCATTCCAACGAACCCCAAATAGGATAAACCCCAAAAGAAAGTCACCAAGACATATCATCATCAAATTCATCAAAACCAAAGAAAAAGTACTGAAAGCAGCATGGGAAGAACAAAAAGTTACCTACAAAGGGTAAGCAATAGACTAAGCTCTGATTTCTTGGCAGAAACCATGCAGGTGAGAAGGTAATGGAATGATATATATATAACCCTAAAAGAAAAATTTCCAACCAAGAACTATATGCCCATCAAAATTGTCCCTCAAATATGATGGTGAAATTAGGACATTTCCAGATAAGAAGAAATGAAGAGAATTGTTAAAACCAGACCAACCCTACAACAGATACTAAAGGGAGTCCTTTGGACAGAGAACCAACAACAGCAAACAACAACTGACAATTGACACACATGATGATATATAACCCAGAAACCAATCCATTCATGGAAGAATACAAAGTACATAAGCCTACAAGATTATAAACAGGGAACCAGAGACATCAATTGACAAATGAAGACAACTACAAATCAAAATGAGGGAAAAAATAGTGTAGTTACAGAACTTCTAAATGATGAGGAAGTCAAAACAATTGCAAGATAGAATGGACTTTTCTAAACTTGGAGAGAAAATTATAAATCACAGTGTAACCTCAAAGAAAAATAGTAAAGTTTCACATAAAAATAAGAGAGGACAAGCACAAAAATTTAGCAAATACTAAAGCAATAGCAATGAAGGAAGTGTTAACATGACTCATAAACAAAAGGAGCTCAGCACAGAGAATTATGTAGAACAAAAAAAGCAACACCACCATGAAAAACCACATAACAAAATGGCAGTGACAAATTCATACTTGTCGATAATTAGAGTGAATGTCAATGGATTGGGCATTCTGGTGATGTAGTGCCTAAGGCATTTGACTGCTAACCAGAAGACTTGTGGTTCAAACCCACCAGCTACTCCTAGGAAGGAAGACTGGGCAATCTATCCATAGAGATACCATCTCGGAAACCCAAGGAGGGGTCGCTATGAATCAGAAATGACTTGCCAGCAGTGAGTGAGTCAGTGGATTAAATGTGCCACTCAAGAGACAGAGAGTTGCAGACTGGATAAGAAAACATAACCCATCGATATGCTGTCTTCAAGAGTCAGACTTTAGAAACAAAGACAAAAATAGACTAAAAATCAAAG
>NW_006921649.1:1664010-1668974 GCF_000298275.1 Orycteropus afer afer
TTAATAATAAATTTTCAGAAATAGATAATATACATGGAAAGCCCAAATGAGTAGAACAGAATCAATATTAGAAATAATTAGTGACATCGAAGACAAATACCTCAATACTTCTTTGGAAAGGGATCAATCAGAAAAAAGATCAAAACAAAATGAAGAAAGTGTAAGGTTCATGTTGGATACCATCAAGAGGAATTGCCTACATGTAATTGGAAATACAGACAGGAGACAAATAAAACCATAGAAATAATAGTGGAAGATTTGTTAGAGAATTTCCCTGATAAGATGAAAGATGAGAATATATCCATTCCAACGAACCCCAAATAGGATAAACCCCAAAAGAAAGTCACCAAGACATATCATCATCAAATTCATCAAAACCAAAGAAAAAGTACTGAAAGCAGCATGGGAAGAACAAAAAGTTACCTACAAAGGGTAAGCAATAGACTAAGCTCTGATTTCTTGGCAGAAACCATGCAGGTGAGAAGGTAATGGAATGATATATATATAACCCTAAAAGAAAAATTTCCAACCAAGAACTATATGCCCATCAAAATTGTCCCTCAAATATGATGGTGAAATTAGGACATTTCCAGATAAGAAGAAATGAAGAGAATTGTTAAAACCAGACCAACCCTACAACAGATACTAAAGGGAGTCCTTTGGACAGAGAACCAACAACAGCAAACAACAACTGACAATTGACACACATGATGATATATAACCCAGAAACCAATCCATTCATGGAAGAATACAAAGTACATAAGCCTACAAGATTATAAACAGGGAACCAGAGACATCAATTGACAAATGAAGACAACTACAAATCAAAATGAGGGAAAAAATAGTGTAGTTACAGAACTTCTAAATGATGAGGAAGTCAAAACAATTGCAAGATAGAATGGACTTTTCTAAACTTGGAGAGAAAATTATAAATCACAGTGTAACCTCAAAGAAAAATAGTAAAGTTTCACATAAAAATAAGAGAGGACAAGCACAAAAATTTAGCAAATACTAAAGCAATAGCAATGAAGGAAGTGTTAACATGACTCATAAACAAAAGGAGCTCAGCACAGAGAATTATGTAGAACAAAAAAAGCAACACCACCATGAAAAACCACATAACAAAATGGCAGTGACAAATTCATACTTGTCGATAATTAGAGTGAATGTCAATGGATTGGGCATTCTGGTGATGTAGTGCCTAAGGCATTTGACTGCTAACCAGAAGACTTGTGGTTCAAACCCACCAGCTACTCCTAGGAAGGAAGACTGGGCAATCTATCCATAGAGATACCATCTCGGAAACCCAAGGAGGGGTCGCTATGAATCAGAAATGACTTGCCAGCAGTGAGTGAGTCAGTGGATTAAATGTGCCACTCAAGAGACAGAGAGTTGCAGACTGGATAAGAAAACATAACCCATCGATATGCTGTCTTCAAGAGTCAGACTTTAGAAACAAAGACAAAAATAGACTAAAAATCAAAGGATGGAAAAAGATATATCAAGCAAACGGCAACCATAAAAGAGCAGGAGTGGCAATATTAATTTCTGATAAAATTGACTTTAAGACAAAATCCACCATAAGAGACAAAGAAGGGCATTACATAATGATTAAAGGATCCATTGAACAAGGGGACATAACAAAATAAATATTTTGCACCCAATGAAGGAGCCCTAAAATATGTAAATAATACTTTAACAGAATTGAAAAGACAAATAAATGATTCAACAGTCATAGTAGGAGATTTTAATACACAACTTTCAATGAAAAATAAAACAACTGGAAAGAAACTCAACAAAGACTCAGAAGAACTAAACAGTACAATCCACCAACTTGACCTTATAGATATCTTCAGAGTACTTCACACAAAAACAGCACAATATACATTCTTTTTCCAGTGCACATGGAAGATTCTCCAGGATAGACCATGTTAGGCCACAAAGCATGCCTTAGCAAATTTAAAAACATTGAAAAAAAAATGTTCTCAAATCAAAATGATACAAAAGTAGAAATCAACAATAGGAAGATCAACAGAAAAAGAGCAAACACATGGAAACTGAATAACACCCTCCTTGAAAATGACTTGGTAATAGAAGAAATAAAAAATGAAATTAAAAAAAAGAAAATCCTTGAATGAAATAAGAATGAATGCACAACATACCAAAATCTTTGGAAAAAAGATTTGCAAAACCATTGATCAGAGGCCACTTTAGAGCAATATATGTACATATCAAAAAAGAAGAAAAAGGCAAAATCAACATCTTAACCCAAAATCTCCAACAATTAGAAAAAGAGCAGCAAAGAAAAGCCCACAGTAACCAGAAGAAAAGAAATAATGATTCAAACAGAAATAAATGAAGCAGAAAATAGAAAGACAATAGAAAAAAATCATAAGACTAGAAGATTTTTTTTTTTTTTAATATTAATAAAATTGAGACAGTAAGCCAGGTAGGAGCAGCATAAGGAGAGCATTTGTGTGTAGTGCCCTGGGGGCAGACCAGGCAGACTGGGTAAGCTAGCAGGGAGACCAGGAAATGAACAGAGCAGTTTGGAACAACTAAGGGGGACAAACTTGTTTGTCAGTTTGTCATATTGTGGTGGCTTGAGTGTTTTTGAGACCCTGTAGGCTATAACACTGGTATTTCAAATACCAGCAGGATTACCCCATGGTGGACAGGTTTGGGTGGAACTTCCAGACTAAGACTCAGAAGAAGGAAGAGTCCATCCACTTCTTAAAGAATTGGCCAGGGAAAACCTTATGAATAGCAGTTAAACAGTGTCTGATTTGTTACTGGAAAACTTTATGAATATCCCTAAAACACTGCCCAATATAGTGCCGGAAGATGAGCCCCTTAGGTGGGAAGGCACACAAAATACGACTGGAGAAGAGCTGCCTCCTCAGAGTAGAGCCACTCTTACTGATGTGGATAGAATAAAGTTTTTAGGTTCTTTATTTGCTGATGTGGCAAGACTCAAGATCAGAAGAAACAGATGCAAACATCCACTAATAATTGGAACATGGAATGTATGAAGTATGAATCTAGGAATATTGGAAGTTGTCAAAAATAAAGTGGAATGCATAAAGATCCATATCCTAGACGTTACTGAGCTGAAATGGACTGGCTTTGGACATTTTGAGTCAGATGATCACATGATCTACTATGCCAGGAATGACAAATTGAAGAAGAATAGAGTGGAAATCATCATCATAAATAATGTTTCAAGATCTATCCTGAGGTACAATGCTATCAGTGATAGGATAATATCCATATGCCTACAAGGAATATCAGTTAAAACCACAATTATTCAAATCTACATACCAACTACCAAAGTCAAAGATGAAGAAATTGAAGATTTTACCAGCTTCTGCAGTCTGAAATTGACCGAACATGGAATCAAGATGTGTTGATTATCACCAGTGACTAGAATGCAAAAGTTGGAAACAAAGAAGAATCACCAGTAGTTGGAAAATAGGGCCTTGGTGATAGAGAAATAATAGTGGAAATCGCATGATAGAATTCTGCAAGACCATAGCAAATACTTTTTTTCAACAACATAAACAATGACTATACACATGGACTTCACCAGATGGAGTGCACAAGAATCTGATTGACTACATCTGTGACAAGAAATATCAGTATCTTTGGCCAAAACAAGACCAGAGCTGATTGCTGAACAGATCACCAACTGCTTGTATGCAAGTTGAAGTTGAAGCTAAAGTTGATTAAAACAAGTCCACAAGAGCCAATATGACCTTGATTATATCACTCCTGAATTTAGAGACCATCTAAGAACAGATTTGATTCATTGAACACCAATTACTGAAATCCAGAGGCATTTTGGGATAACATCAAGAACATCATCCATAAAGAAAGGAAGAAAAGACCAAAATGGATGTCAGAAGAGACTCTGAAACTTGCCATTGAATGCTGTTGTTGGTATGTGCCATCAAGTCAGACCTAACTCATAGTGACCCCTCCTTGGGTTTCCAAGGCAGTATCACTACAGAAGTAGATTGCCCAACCTTTCTTCAGAGGAGAGGCTGATGGGTTTGAACCACCAGCCTTCTGGTTAGCAGTCAAGGGCCTTAGGCACTACACTACCAGAGCTCCTTGCCAATGAATGGAGAATAGCTAAACCAAATAGAAGAATTTACAAGAAAAGAGCTGAACAGATGATTTTAAAGAGCAGCTGGAGAAGACAAAGTCAATTATTATAATGAAATATGCAAAGACCTGGAGTTGGAAAACCAGATGCGAAGAACATTCTCAGCATTTCTCAAGCTGAAAGAACTGAGGAAAAATTTCATCCTCGAATTGCAATATTGAAAGATTTCATGGACAATATGTTGAATGATGTAGGAAACATCAAAAGAAGATGGATGAAATATACAGAATCACTATACCAAAAAGGATTGCTATGATCAACAATTTCAGGAGGTGGCATATGACCAAGAATAAATGGTATTGGAAGAAGAAGTCAAAGCTGCATTGAAGGAATTGGTGAAAAACAAGGCTCCAGGACTTTACAGTATACCCACTAAGATGATCCAACAAATGGATGAGGTACTGGAGGCACTCATTTGTCTATGCCAAGCAATTTAGAAGAAAGCTACCTGGCCAACTGAATGGAAGAGATCCACATTTGTACCCATTCCAAAGAAACATGATTCCACAGAATGTGGAAATTATTGATCAATATCATTAATATCACAAGCAAGTAAAATTTTACTGAAGAATATTAAAAAATGGTTGCAGCAGTATATTGACAGAGAACTTCCAGAACTGCAAGTTGGATTCAGAAGGGGATGTGGAGTGAAGGACATCATAGCTAATGTCAAATGTATCTTGGCTCAAAGAGAAGAATATCAGAAAGATGTTTACGTGTGTTTTATTGACTATGTTCTTGCATTCGATTGTATGTAACATAACAAATTGTGCATGACATTGAGAAGATTACGAAT
>NW_006921649.1:1669539-1671905 GCF_000298275.1 Orycteropus afer afer
AAAGGAAAATTACAGACCAATATTCCTCATGAATATAGATGCAAAAATCTTCAACAAAATCCTGGCCAATAGACTCCAACAACATATCAAGAAAATCATTCATTATGACCAAGTGGGATTCATATCAGGTGTGCAAGAATGTTTCAACATTAGGAAAACAATCAACATCATCCATCACATAAATAAAACAAAAGAAATGAACCACATGATCATATCAATTGATATGATCCATTTGATAAAATCTCTGGTAGCATAGTGGCTAAAGCACTTGACTGCTAACCAGAAGGCTGGCAGTTTAAACCCACCAGCCACTCCTCGGAATGAAGGTTGGCAATCCTACTTCCGTAGTGATACTGCCTCGGAAACCCAAAGAGGGGTCGCTATGAGTCGGGGCCGACTTGACGGCACATAACAACAACAACAACATTCCTGATTTAAAAAAAAAAAAAAAGAAAACTCTCAGAAAAATAGGAATAGAAGATAAATTCCCCAACATAGTAAAGGGCATATATGCAAAACAAACAAACAACATTATTCTCAATGGAGAGAGACTGAAACCATTCCCCCCTGCAAATAGGAACCAGACACAGATGCCCTCTACTGCCACTTCTATTCAACATTTTATTGGAAGTCCTAGCCAGGACAATAAGGCAAGAAAGGGAAATCAAAGGTATCCAAATTGGTAAGGAAAAAGTAAAACTATACCTATTTGCTGATGATATGATTCTGTACCTAGAAAACCCAAGAGATTCAGCAGGAAAAAAAAAAAAAAAAAAACTACTGGAATTAACTGAGAGATTTATCATAGTGGTGTGATACAAGATCAACATGCAAAAATCAGTTGGATTCCATTATACCTGCAAAGAGATTGCCACAAAAGAAATAAGGAAATCAATACCATTTACAATGTTGTTGTTATGTGCCGTCGAGTCGGACCTGACTCATAGCGACTCATCCTTGGGTTTCTGAGGCAGTATCACTACAGAAGTAGATTGCCCCATCTTCCTTCTGAGGAATGGCTGGTGGGTTTGAACCACCAGCCTTCTGCTTAGCAGTCAAGTGCCTTAACCACTATGCTACCTGGGAATAAATCTCACGAGTGACACAAAAGACCTGTATAAAGCAAACTGCAAAACACTGCTTCAAGAAACCATAAGAGATCTACATAAATGGAAGAACATACCATGCTTGTGGATAGGAAGATTGAACATTGTAAAAATGTTAATACTACCCAAAGCAATCTATACATTCAATGCAATCCCAATCCAGATCCCATCAACATTTTTTAAGAATATAAAAATCCAACCACTAATTTTATATGGAAAGGAAAGAGACCTCAGATACGTAAAGCACTATTGAAGAAGAAGAACAGAGTAGGAGGTCTCATACTCTTGGATCTCAAAACTTACTGTACAGCCACAGTAGTCAAAACAGTCTGGTACTGGTACAATGACAGAAACATAGATCAGTAGAACAGAATTGAGAACCCAGAAACAGATCCATTGACCTATGGTCAGCTGATTTTTGACAAATGGCTAAAATCCATTAAATGGGGAACAGATTTTCTTTAACAAATTGTGCAGACAAAACCGGATATCCATTTTCAGAAAAATGAAAGAAGATCTATACCTCACAACAAACATAAAAACTAACTCCAGATGGAACAAAGATTTAAATGTGAAACCTAATATTATAAAGTTTCTCAAGGAAAAACTAGGGACAAATTTAGGGGCCTTAATATGTGGCACAAATAGACTGTCAAGCATAACCCAAAATGCATAACCCAAAAGCTGAAGATAAAATAGATTAATAGGACCTTCTAAAAATGAAATATTTATGTACTTCCAAAAACTTCTCCAAAAGAGTAAAATGATAACCTATAGATTGTGAAAAAAATATTCTTTAACAACATATCTGACAAGGGACTTATCTCGAAAATTTATAGAAAACCGCAACACCTCAACAACAAAAAGACAAATAATTCAGTTACAAATTGGCAGAAGACATGAATAGGCACTTCACCAAAGATGATATTCAGGCAGTCAACAAACATATGAAGAAATGTTCACAATCATTATCCATTAGAGAGATACAAATCAAAACAACAATAGGATACTATCTTGTCCCAGCACTAATAGCAAATTTCAATACAACAGAAAATAAAAATGCTGGAGAGGATGTAAAGGGATTGGGACTCTCATACAGTGCTGGTGGGACTGTAAAATGATACAACTACTGTGTAAAGCAGTATGGCAATTCCTTAAAAAGTTGGAATCAGGCGGGGCAAGATGGCGGACTAGGCAGAAGGATTGCACAGACCCTCTTCAACAAAGAAAAGGGAAACCAATTAACACAGACACAGAAGA
>NW_006921649.1:1684568-1686467 GCF_000298275.1 Orycteropus afer afer
TGGTCAATGACATGAGACAAAGTATATGTGAACTGCTGTATGAAAAGTGAATTTACTCTGTAAATCTTCACCCAAATCCTAATAAAAAAAAAAAAAGTTGGAATCAGAAATACCATTTGATCCAACAATCCTCTCACTAGGTATATTTCCTAAAGAAGTGAGAACCAGGAGAAGAACAGATATATGCACACCTATGTTCATCACAGCACTGTTTCCAGTAGCCAAAAGATGGAAACAACCTAGGTGTCCATCAACTGAAGAATGGATAACCAAACCATGGTATATATACACAATGGAATATTATGTGACACTAAAGAATAATGTAGAATCTACAAAACACTGCATAACATGAATGAACTTGGAGAACATTATGCTGAGTGAAATAAGTCAATCATAGAGGAGTAAGTATTTAATTAGTCCATTATTGGAAAAAGTCAAGGAAATTTTTATATATGGAAGGAAACTTTGTTAGTTACCAGGAGCAGGGGTGGATTGGAGGGAACACTGAAAAAATGAAGAAGAAAAAATAAACAGAAACTAGGAAGTACCCTCAATTTCAATAAAATTGATGTATTTCACACATTACATAAAAAAAAAAAAAAAACTTAATTTTGTACTTTATATATGGTTCTTACTTATGTGGAATATAAGAAACTATACTGTCGTTGTTGTTATGTGCTGTTGAGTAGGACCCAACTCATAGTGACCCCTCCTTGTGTTTTCGAGGCAAAATTACTACAGAAGATGATTGCCCAGCCTTCCTTCCAAGGAGTGGCTGGTGGGTTTGAATTGCCAGCCTTCCAGTTAGCAGTCAAGTGCTTTAGGCACTATGCTACCAGAGCACCTATAAGAAACTATGCAAAAGAAAAACAAATATAACAACTTTTAAGGATTGGAAAAAAAAAAAAAAAGAAAGAAAGAAATTACACTATAAGAAGCTATGGTGGTGCTGTGATTAAAGTATTTCCCTTCTAACCAAAAGTTTGGCAGTTTGAACCCACAAGCAGTTCCATGAGAGACAGACGGGGCAGTCTACTTCCCTGAAAATTTGTAGCCTTGGAAACATTATGGGGCAGTTCTACTCTGTCCTACAGTGTTGCTACGAGTCAGTATTGATTAAATGACAATAAGCCAGTACATTATGGCTCAATGAAACCAATCTTAAAACCTAAGTATTACACAGAATGCAGACACATGATGTTTTATCCATTTCATTTGTACTTTAAAATTCCTTATTTAAAAAAAAACTAGTATGCTATATAAACATGGAAAATAATATATTAATGTAAAATTGAAATGAAAAATTCAAGTTAATGAAAAATTTCCAAAGCCATTTAGAAATTGGAATCATTGAAATATTATTTTACCTAAATCATAATGACTATATTAGGAAGAAAGAAAATATTTTAACTAATTAATCCAAACATTAGGACAAATTTTCAGTGTCCAAAAAATTGATCAGATCAATTGATCTGTTGCTAGATTGATTTTATCAACTTCTCATGCAATTTTATTGGGAATTTTTTGTTTCTTTGAAGAATGTTTATACCAAGATCTGCATGATAAGCAAATTATCCTGCTCTAGATTATTAAGTGGGAGCTCTGGTGGCATGGTGCCTAAGGCATTTGACTGCTAACCAGAAAGTTGGCAGTTCAAACCCATCAACCACACCTCAGAAGGAAGGTTGGGCAATCTACTTCCTTAGTGATACTGGCTCCTAAGCCCAAGAAGGGGTTGCTATGAGTTGGCAATGGAGATTATTAGCTACCAGAGGACTGTTGAACATGTGTGCTTTTTAGAGTGTCTAGGCAGCTCTGGTAGCATAGTGCCTAAGGCACTTGACTGCTAACCAGAAGGCTGGCAGTTCAAACCCACCAGCCACTCCTCAGAAGGAAGAT
>NW_006921649.1:1686567-1690936 GCF_000298275.1 Orycteropus afer afer
ACAACAACAGCAGTTTATCATAGGGACTGATCAGAGTTTAACTCTACTTCATAGTTTTCAATAGCTGATTTTCAGAACTATATCACCACACGTTTCTTCTTAGGTGTTCTGGGTGAACTCAAGTATCTACCTTTCAGTTAGCAGCCAAGTTCTTAGCCCTTTGAGTCACTAAGGAACTCTTTCAACAGATATTAACAAAACTTATTTGTCTGAATGGTACAATAAAGCACTCATGATACTTCCCAAGATAGTTGTAACCTAGTGTATTTAGTTGTTTTGTCTTGTCTAATTCCCATCCATTCAACTTGTTGTAACCGTATTCTCATTTTCCTCTGGGAAATGACTTGTAGTCCACAGGTTCAAGTAGCTCGGCCACACCCTGGAACTCAGGGATAAGGATGAAAATTTGTTGTTGTTGTTGTTGTTGTTATGTGCCATCGAGTTGGACCCAATTCATAGTGATGCCTCCTTGGGTTTCGGAGGCAGTGTCACTGCAGAAGTAGATTGCCCAACCCTCCTTCTTAGGAGTGGCTGGTGGGTTTGAACCACCAGCCTTCTGGTTAGAAGTCAAGTGCCTTAGGCACTATGCTACCAGTTGTTGTTATTAGTTGCTGAAAAGTTGATTCCCACTCAAGCTACCCCAGTTGTTAAAGTGGAACTACTGCATTTGGGTTTTCTTGGCTTTGATCTTCAAAACAGCAGATCTCTGGGCTTTGTTTTCATGCTCTTGCTGGGGGAGGGCATGGTTCAACCACTAACCTTTAGTTTAGCAGTCAAGTGCAAATAGTTTGCTCCACCAAAGGACTCTAAGTATAAAAACTAGGTTCCTTCAATGAGGGTATTTCACGCAGTTGTTGTTAGGTGCTGTCAAGTCATTTCTGACCCATAGTGACCCCATGCACAGCAGAACGAAACACTGCCTGATCCCGTGCCAGCCCCACAATCCCTGCTATACTTGAGCCCATCATCGCAGCAACTGTGTCAATCTGTCTTGCTGAAGACCTCCCCCTCTTTCATCGACCCTCCACCCTACCAAGCATGACATCCTTCTCCAAGGAATGTTCCCTTCTGACAACATGACCAAAATAGGTGAGATGAAGTCTGGTCATTCTCGCTTCCAAGGCGTGTTTTGGGTACACTTCCTCCAGGACAGATCTTTTAGTTCTTTTAGCAGTCTATGGTACTTTCAGCATTCTTCGCCAGCACCACAAGTCAAAAGCATCAACTCTTCTTCGGTCTTCCTTATTCATTGTTCAACTCTCACATGCATAGGAGGCGATTGGAAATATCATGGCTTCTGTCAGGCGCACCTTAGTCTTGCTCCTCACATCCTTGCTCCTCAGCACTTGAAACAGTTCCTTTGTGGTTGACTTTCCCAATGCTACACGTCGTCTAATATCCTGACTGCTGCTTCCATTGGCATTGATTGTAGAACCAAGCAACGTGAACTCTTTGACAACCTCAATCTTCTCTCCATTTATTGTGATGCTGCTCATTGGCCCAGTTGTGAGGATTTGTGTTTTCTTTATATTGAGACATAATCCATATTGCAGACTGTATTCTTCAACCTTCATCAGTAAGTGCCCCACATCATCCTCACTTTCAGCAGGCAAAGTTGTATTGTCTTCGTATCTCAGGTTCTTCCTCCAATCCTGATACCACATTTTTCTTCATATAGTCCAGCTTTTTGGATTATTTGCTCAGCATATAGATTGAATAAGTATAGGGAAAGGGTACAACCCTGACTCACTCCCTTCCTGATTTTAAACCATGTAGTGTCCCCTTGTTCTGTTCGAACGACAGCCTCATGGTCAAGGTATAGGTTCCTCATGAGTACAATCAAGTGTTTGGGCCATGGTAATTAATGTTTGGATATCCAGATAATCTAAACCTTAGCCAATAGAGTCAATGGACTTGACTGGCATACTTGTATGTGAAGTTTGATGCACCTAAGATCACAGGAAGAAAGCTTAGAGTTGCTGGAAACTATTCTGCTATCAAGAGATAATATGCCTGATAATTAGGTTGATAAAACAACAGAACATGACTGCATTCTGAATTTGTGACTTGAGCACCTAAATCCTGCTGTTCTTAAAGTGAGAGTTACCTTTTAATTGCTCATTTATGACTGGTATTTTCTTATTTCTGTTGTGCCTGCATTTTTGTGGTTCTTTCTACTAGAACTGTACTGTCCAGTAGAGCTTTCTGAACACAATGAAAATATTTTCCTATATTAGGTATATGTAGTTATTGAGCACTGTAGAAGGGGCTAGTCTGAATTGGGATGTGACATAAACCATGAATCATCTCTATGGCACATGGTGGTGGAAGTAATTGTGGTAATAAATGTGAAGTATAAATCATGTTCAAAGACTTAGTGTGAAAAAACAAATAGATAATATCTCATTAACATTTTTTATATCGATTACAAATTACAATGATAATATTTTGGTTGCACTGAGTTAAATAGTGCTTAAGACATTTGACTGGTAACCAGAAGGCTAGTGGTTCAAACCCACCAGCCACTCCTCGGAAGGAAAGTTGCCGATCTACTTCCATAGTGATACCGCCTCAGAAACCCAAGGAGGGGTCACTATGAGTCGGGTCCAACTCAACAGCAGTGAGTTTGGTTTGGTTTTTGGTTTATTCTCATTTTTCAATGTAACAACTAGAAACTTAAAATTTGTGGCTTACATATTTCCATTGGACAGTGCTGATCTAGACATCATCTTTGATACGTTTTTCCCCCTTTCATTTCCCTTTCTCTTATGCCAATGAAAATTATGCTAAGACTTTCTGAGTTATATTGGTAGTTTTTAATAGCACAGCCTTGTGTTATGAACCTCCAAACCTATGAACCTTTAGAGTACATCTTATCATCATGCCTGTATTATAAATTCTGAGGTTAGAGATGACCATATTGATTTGTATTTTCTCAGCAACCAGGTGATCTGTTTACATAATCATTTTTGTTTGGTTGGTATTTAGTTGACTAGATGGTAAAAATCTCTAATTTTTGATAATCAGAGTTAGGAGTCATAAAATACAAGACTGACAGAGGGTTTTTAAGTACAGTAAATGGAGGAAATGTGTTGGTTAAGACAAGAAATTATTATGAAGTGTCTGGTAAACTGGAAAGCAAAAGCCCCATCTAAAGAAAGCATGTGCAACCTGGACAATGAATAAGGAAGACCAAAGAAAAGGTGACACTTTGAATTGTGGTTTTGGCAAAGAATACTGAAAATGCCATGGACTGCCAGAAGAAATGAGTATGTACTAGAATAAGTGCGGCCAGAATGCTCTTTAGAAGCAAGAATGGGCAGATTTTGTCTCAGCTACTTTGCAATATCAGAAGGGACCAATCCTTGTAGAAAGATATCATGCTTGGTAAAGTAAAGGGTCAGTGAAAAAGGGGAAGATGCTCAACAAGATGGATTGATACAGTGACTGCAACAACGGGCTCAAGAATAGCAAAGACTGTAAGGATAGTGCAGGACCAGACAGTGTTTTGTTCCATTGTACCCAGAGTCACTATGAGTGGGAGCTGACTCCATGGGATCTAACAACAACAAAGGAAGCAGCAGGAGTCCCTGGGTGGTGAAAATGGTTAACACACTGGGTACTAAGCTAAAGTTTGGAAGTTCAAGTCTACCCAGAGTGCCTTCTAAGAAAGGCCTGGTGCTCTACATGCAGAAAATCTACCACTGAAAAACCTATTGAGCACAATTCCACTCCAACACACATGGGTTCATCAAAGATTGGAATAGACTTGATGGCAACTAGGGTGGGGAAAGGAAGCATCATTGTCAGAAGTGACAGTTCCTGAAGAAGGACATCATGGTTGGTAAAGTAGATGGTCAGTGAAAGAGGGGAAGGCCCTCAATGAGATGGATTGACACAGTGGCTGCAACGATGGACTCAGGCTCAGTAAGAATTGTGAGGCTGGTGCAAGACCATGCAAGGTTTTGTTCTGTTGTACTTAGGGTCTCCATGAGTTAGAGCTGACTTGACAGCACCTAACAACAACAACAATATTGCCACATCTTCAAGAGAAACTCAAAATCCAATTCATTATTTCTAAATAGTCTAAGTACTACTATAATAATTAAACAAAAATTTCCAGCAAATTTACCTCTGTGGGCTGAGTCTGGCACACAGGCCACCCAAATATGACTTGAGGTTTTTCTTTTCAGAAGTCCTCTACTTTGTTTTATAATCTTGTCCCCTGTTTTAGATGAAGAAAATGTAAGGGAAAGTTGCATATTTGCCCCATAAATTAGCAACAGACTGAAAAGAAAGCCACAAAGTTTCTGGCTATCCTTTATATATAGAACATGTTATCTCTCTCTCTCTCTCTCTCTCTCTCTCT
>NW_006921649.1:1691132-1721460 GCF_000298275.1 Orycteropus afer afer
GTTAGCAGTCAAATGCATTAGGCACTATGCTACCAGAGCTCCAATATATATGTATATATATATATATATATATAGAGAGAGAGAGAGAGAGAGAGAGAGAGAGAGAACATGCTATTCTCTGTAATTAGGAATTGCATTAATCATTAATAGCAAAAGAAACCTTGTGTGAACAGTGTGAAATATCTCCATGGAACACCACTGGCTTTATCTCAGAGTGAATGATATGTGAGTACAAAAGCAGAGTTAATGCTCATCTCTATAGGTCTGATTTAGGTAGCTAATAGTCTATGTGAAAAACAAATAAAGCATATTTTCTTTCTGTGCATAGCCATATTTTTTCTTTTAGGCTTTCTTTTAAATCTTTGGTGATGTATTTCTGTCTGAACAAGGTAATATGACCTATAGTACTCAGAGGAGTGAAATATCTTCTCTACCTGCAACATCAAACACAGAAGCAAAAGAGCTTGTACTGAGTTCATTGAGATTCACTGAAAAGTGTTGCTCACCTGCAGAGCAGGTGAAAGATTACTGCAGGCTTCTCATTTAGGGAATACCTCTTGGCTCAGGCCTCAAGAACTATACAAGCTTCTAAAGAACCATAGTGAGAACTAGATAAATTTTACATTTTATTATTATTTTTATTATTATTATTATTACTATTTTGGCTATAGAGTTAGTTACTAAGTTATACAGTGGAATAAGAATCAAGGAATTAATGAGAAAACTAAAAGGGAGATGAGACGGGCTTAACAGCCTGGGTCTTTTTTCTAACAAGCTGTCCTGGTCTTCTTTTCCCATCTGCTGGGGAATTTCAAGTAACACCTTGCTGAAGAAGTGCATAAATAAAAAGAAAAGTATGTTGCCATTTTTTTCACCCTGACAAATCAGTTACATTTTACCTTAGAGTTATGTAGAAATATTTGCACCCATTCCTATAAAAGGATTTGTTTGTTTCAGAGCATTTCATCAACTCCTGAAAAAGTCCCATAAAAATATAGCAAATACAGGATTATCTGGGATGTGTTTAGGGAAAAGATAATTATAGTGGAATTTGTTTATTTAGAAGATTGGAAAACAAAAGCAAACTCTGTTTACATGAATAGATGTATTACCATACTGTGGCAAAGAATATGATCTTACAGATATTTTCATTATTGTGAAATTATTATAAAATTATATGTAGGTTACTCTGTGTTTGCTGCCAGGGATACACAGATAAATATGATCATCTCTATCCTCAAGGAGTTCATAAAATAGTCATGATGATAAGATGCACTCCAAAGATAATACAAGGTAGTGCTAAATTTACTCTGTGCCAGGTACACATGATCTCATCTACTCTTCCCAGCCTGAGACAGAACTGTCATTGTCCCCATTTCACAGAGGATTATACTGGTTAAATCATTTACTTAATATCCCACAGCTAGTAATAGGCAGGTTCAGGACTTGAACTAAGTTTCTACTGACTCTAGAAATACCATTTACAAATAACAACAATGTAACAATAGTAGCAACCACTTATATTGCATTTACTATGATCCAAGGACTGTTTAAGCACTATATATATTACCTTATTTAATAACAGCAACCTCCTGAGGTTTTACAGAGGAGAGAAAACCAATTATAGAAATGTTAAGTAACTTGTCCAATTACCTTTAATAATTTATTAATATAAGACACAACACAAAGCAAGTGTTTCTGAAACTGAATTTACTAAATTTCCTACACTGCTTAACAGTCCCTAGATGTTACTTCCAACAAATGTTTGCTAGAGGAAATTATTATTTCTTTGATATTAGAAACACAATTAACATTTTATTCTTTGTCAGTATTTCTTGCTTTGCAAATTTAGAGTCTGATGATAGTAATTTTAGTGACTGCATTTATTGTAAGGAGCTCTGGTGGTGCATTGGTTAAAGTGTTTGGCTGCTAACACAAAGATTATCAGTTCAAACCCACTAGGTGCACCACCAGAGAAAGATGAGCCAATCCGCTTTCATAAAGATTTATAACCTTGGAAACCCTATGGGACAGTTCTCTGTTCTATAGGGTCATGTTGAGTCAGAATTGACTTGATGTCTGTGGGTTTGGGTTTGCTTTTGGTATGCCTTTATTGTAACATAACAGACTTCCCTTGTCAAAGTCCAATACAATTTAAGAAGTTACCTTTATTACTAAGTCCTAAAGATTCTCTTCCGTCAAAGTCTTGGTTTGTCCTTCTGTTGCTGTTTGTTTCTATTCTGCCTTAAATCCTATCTGCTAATGCAGCTGTGAGCACAGAGTTCCTCTTACATCCAATCAATCAATCAAGCAAGCAATAATGAACTCCAATAATTCAATAATTGCATAATTACTAACAAATTTCAGAAACTCTCAGTGTTCAAAATTAACCACATCTAAAGTGCAAGGCTACTCCCAGAAAGCTGCAGGATAAGGGATAAATGAGTCAAAAAATACTAAAGAAAAAATGTAAACTGCAGACCTCATGTTATCTGATCTAACAGCTTGAGGTATATAGATTCCTTTTCGTGAAAGTAAATAAGAAAGCTGAAGGATAGAACTAGAGTGACTAATGTAGTACAACGATGGGAATGTGTCCTTCTTTCCCCCCACTTAAAAATAATGATAGGTTCTTCTGGAACCTGCTTAAGAAAGTGACAAGCGCAGAGATGGATTGCTGTGCTGTGACATATGGTGTGCTGGTATTGCCGTTGTATTGTAGAGATTATTACTACCAGCAAGATTTTATAGTTATTGCCCTGTCAAAGCTGGTGTTTTAATCATAATCATCAACCCGCCTTCATGCTTTACCTCATCTTCTATCCAGCAAGCCAGACCACCATGTCATCTAAAGAGAAACTCATTTGTTTGTGCTCATTATTTCATTAAGATATATATTACACAGGGACAAGTGAAAGATGACTTTACGAGGAGGGGAAAAAAAAAAGTACCCATCATAAGGAGTAGAATTTAAGGACTGCAATTATTGATCTGAGGAGACATAATACCAGTGAGTGTGTGAAGAATCCCATAAGCCTGCCTTACAGAGGAGGAATGACTGATGGTGCAGGTGTCTCCTCTTGTTCCCTGAGAGCAATTAAGATCCAAATTATTTCCACTGTTACCTGATAAGGCAACAAGTGTCACCTGATGAAGTTAATTCCAGGCAATATTAATATAAACGTAGGTCGGCTCATTCAGCTCATTGGTGTCTTGTATATTTTACAGCCTCGAGGGGAGAAGCAAAGAATGTAAACCATCAGCAGCTCTAAAAAAATCAGAATTGAAGGAGAAAATGAGTATCAGTTAAGAATCATTTGTCATTGGACTTTTACTTATTTTAGTTGAAAAATCAGTTAAAATCAAATCGTCTTTTTCCTGTGAACTAGACCCCAACCCCCAACCCTAGCCCCAAGGTTGTCACAGCAATCCCAGTGTAAAACTCACCAGAGCAGCACCGCTGAGTCAATTCTGACTCATAGTGACCCTTTAGGGCAGAGTAGAACTGGCCCATAGGGTTTCCAAAACCATAAGTCTTTACAAAATTGACTGCCTCATCTTTCTCCCATGTAGTGGATGGTGGCTTTGAACTGCTGACCTGTTGATTAACAGTCAAATGCTTTAACCACTACATCACCAGAGCTCCTGTAAAACTCACAGTAATCAGTTTGTACCAGTCAGAATATACCACATTATTTCCATTTTGTTTTGTTTAAAGGAAAACTTGGCTATTTCCTCCTCTTTTTTGAAATATAAATCTGGTTGAGGAGTTTAGATGGTGAAAGTTAGCACTATGGGGCTGCTTTTCCTTTTGTTATAATTGACCTCTTTCTCAACTCAGTAGATTCAGCCTCCAACTTAAATTGCAAGGTACTGGAATAAAGCATGTGTCAGTTCAGTCTTTGTTGGTAGAGCTGCTTTTTGCCAGTGTCTCAGCATATAACACCTCCTAAAAAAGCCGAGAGACAAATTTCTCATTTGAGGTGCACAGCAGGTCAGCCCTTTCCATATGCTCAAGATTTGTGGTTTGTGTCACAGACATCCCATTCTCATATTTCAAGTCCTAGTAGTTCAAGAGCCTCGAGTCGCTTTGAACCCAGATTAAATGGACTCTGGAAAACATGAGACTGTATATAGGAGCTTAATGTTCTCCCAAAGCATAAGGCATACTGAACCCTCCCAGACTAACCTTTGAGTATAAATCTAAATAGCTCATACCAGTCTTTGGTGTCTTTATCATCCAAACTTGGTGTGTGTGGGTGACTATGTACATATGCATATTTATATATAATTCAGAATGCATATTTGTATCATTTTACTCTCTTGGCAAGCACATTTCAAGACCCAGCTTTCTCAGCCAAAATGAGTTTCACAATTTCAGTATAATGCCATCTCTCTTTCTCACCAAATATGGAGGATACATTGAGATGATTTCTCCCCACTGAGCTTCATCTGAAAGTTTTATATGCTATTCCCAATGCAATATGCTCCTAAAGAAAGAAATACCTAGTCTACCTAACTATTGCTAACAAGGCACCAAAACCAAAAAAACAAACACACTGCCATCAAGTCGGATCCAACACATAGTGGCCCCTCCTTGGGTTTCCAAGGCAGTATCACTACAAAACTAGATTGGCCAGTGTTCCTCCTGAGGAGTGGCTGGTGGGTTTGAACCACCAGCCTTCTGGACCAGAGACCATCAAGTCCATGTATGCTATCACTATTGATATCTTAGGATAACATTGCAAGAAATGAAAATTCCAGAACACTTAATTGTGCTCAGGAGGAACAAATACATAGACCTAAAGAATACCAGAAAGATGTTTACCTGTATTTTATTGACTATGCAAATTCATTTGACTACGTGGATCATAGGAAGTTATGGGTAATAGTGAGAAGAATAGGAATTCCAGAACACTTACTTGTGCTCATGAGGAAACTGTACATAGACTGAGAGGCAGTCATTCCAACAGAACAAGGGGATACTGTGTGGTTTAAAATCAAGAAAGGTGTGTATCAGGGTTGTGTCTTTTCACTGTATTTATTCAGTCTGTATGCTGAGCAAATAATCTGAGAAGCTGGGGTAATGGAGAAGAATACAGCATCAGGATTGAAGGAAGACTTATTAACAACCTGTGGTATGCAGTTGATACAACCTTCCTGCTGAAAGTGAAGAAAACTTGAAGCATTTACTAATGAAGATCAAAGACTATAGTCTTCAATGTGTATTACACCTCAGCATAAAGAAAACAAAAATCCTCATAACTGGGCCAATAAGCAACATCATGATAGAGAAAAGATTGAAGTTGTTAAAGATTTCGTTTTACATAGATACATAATCATTGCCTAGGGAAGCAAATAACTAAACAAAAGAAAAAAAAAAAAAAAAACTCATTATTGTCGAGTCAGATCCAACTCACAGCGACCCCTCCTTGGTTTTCTAAGGCAGTATCACTATGGAAGTAGATTGCCCAATCTTCCTTCTGAGGATTAGTTGGTAGGTTTGAACATCCAACATTTTGGTTAGCAGTCAAGGGCCTTAGGCACTATGCCACCAGAGCTCTTCTTCTATGGAAGCAGCAGTCAAGAAATCAAACAACAAATTGCATTAGGCAAATGTGCTGCAAAAGATCTCTTTAATGTGTTGAAAAGGAAATATGTCACTCAAGGAATATGATGAGGTTAACTGAAGCCATGATATTTGAAGCTGCCTCATGTGCATGCTAAAGCTGGACAGTGCATAAGGAGGACCAAAGAAGAATTGATGCCTTTAATTATAATGTTGGTGAAAAAATATTGAAAATACCATGGACTGCCAAAAGAAGGAACATGTTTGTCTTGGAAAAAAACACAATTATCTTACTCCTTAGAAGTGAAGATGGCTGGACTTGTTATTAGGAGGTATCAGTCCCTGGAGAAGAATATCATGTCTGGTAAAGTAACCCATCTACTGCCATCGAGTCAACTATGACTCATAGTGACCCCCCCCCCCCGGGTTTCTAAGGCTGTAAATTTTATGGAAGATTTCCTCATCTTCGTTCCAATGAACAGCTTGTAGGTTTGTGCCACCAACCTTCTGATTTAGCAGCTAAATGCCTTACACTGTGCTACCAGAACTCCATGTAAAATAAAGGGTCAGCAAATAAGAGGAAGACCCTCAATGTAGTGGACTGTGGTTGCAACAATAGCCTCAAACATAACATTGATTGTGAGGATGGCACAGGACCAGGCAATGTTTCAACTCTTGTACATAGGTTGCTATAAATCAAAACTGACTTGATGGCATTTAACAACAACATTGATAATAAAGGAGTTTTTTATAGTTGAGTGGTACTCCATTGTATTGCAATTTGTTTATCCACCCATTTGTTGACAAATATTTTTATTATAAGTTGGGTACTATTATGAGAATTTATGTAGATGTTTTTATTTTTAAGTCTGATAAATCAAATTTACCTTTTATGTAGACCTTTTTGTGTCTAATTTCAAACAATCTTTTCCTACGCCAAGCATTTAAAAAATATCTGCTATGATTTCTTCCATAGACTATACACTTTTAGATTTTAGGTTTAAGTCCACGTTCTGTTCATGTTAACTTTGATATATGGTATAAGGTAAAGACCAAAGTTCTTTATTTTCTGTATGCATATTCATTTGTTCTAGACCAAATTGTGGGGGGGAAAAAAGATTATATTTTCCCCACTGGTTACCTAGACATGTTGGTTGAAAATCAGTTGGCTATAAATGTATCATATATTCCAGAGGAATTGTGGGATGAAATCAGAACATCATTGGTGAAGAAAGCAAAACATTATTAAAAAGACAGGAAAAGAAGAAAACACCAAATTGGATGTCAGAAGAGACTATGAAATTTACCCTTGAATGCATAATAGCTAAAGCAAATGGAAGAAATGACAAAATAAAATAACAGAAGATTTCAAAGAGCAGCTTGAGAAGACAAAGTTAACTATTATAATGAAATGTGCAAGACATGGAGTTGGAAAGCCAAAAGAACGTGCTCAGCATTTCTCAAGCTGAAAGAACTGAAGAGAAGATTTCAATATTGAAAGATTCTATGGGCAATATATTGAATGTTGCAGGAAACATCAAAAGATGAAAAGAATACACAGAGCCACTGTATTGAAAAGAATCGGTTGATGTCCATCCATTTCAGAAGGTAGTATATGATCAAGAACCAATGGTATTAAAGGAAGAAGTTGAAGGTACACCGAGGGAAGTGGTGAAAACAAGGATCCAGGAATTGACGGGATACCCACTGTGATGTTTCAACAAACAGATGCTACACTAGAGGCACTCATTCAGCTATGCCAAAAGACTTGGAAGACAATTACTTGGCCAACTGATGGGTAAACATCCATATTTATACCCATTCCAAAGAAAGGGACTCCCACTGAATGTGGAAATTATCAAACAATATCATTAATATCACACTCAAGTAAAATCTTACTGAAGATAATTCAAAAATGGTTACAGCAGTATATTGACAGAGAACTTCCAGAAATGCAAGCTGGATTCAGAAGAGGACATGGAATGAGGGATATCATTGCTAATGCCAGATGGATCTTGGCTCAAACAGAGAATACCAGAAATATGTTTACTTGTGTTTTATTGACTATGCAAAGGCATTTGATTGTATGGATCATAACAAATTATGGATAACTTTGAGAAGAATGGAAATTCCAGAACACTTAATTGTGCACATGAGGAACTTGTACATAGACCAGGTGGCTATTGTTCAAAAAGAACAAAGGGAACCTACCTGTTTTAAAAGCAAAAAGGGAGTGTGTCAGGGTTGTATTCTTTCACCATACTTATTCAATTTGTATGCTGAGCAAATAATCTGAGAGGCTGGACTACATGAAGAAGAACATGGCATCATGATTGGAGCAAGACTCATTAACAACCTGCGTTATGAAGACGACACAACTTTGCTTGCTAAAAGTGAGGATGACTTGAAACACTTACAGATAAAGATTGAAGACTACAGTCTGCAGTATGGATTACACATCAATATAAAGAGAACAAAAATCCTCACAATGGGGTCAATAAGCAGCATCATGATAAATGGAGAATAGATTGAAGTTGTCAAAGACTCTTATTACTTGGTTCTACAGTCTACACCAATGGAAGCAGCAGTCAAGAAATCAGATGATGTATTGCACTGGGAAAATGTGCTGCAAAAGACCTCTTTCAAATGCTGAAAAGCAAAGATATATCCTGGAAGACTAAGGTGTGCCTGACACAAGCCATGGTATTTTCAGTCACCTCATATGCATGGAGAAATGAAAAAGGAAGACTGCAGAAGAGTCGATGTTTTTGAGTTGTAGTGTTGGCAAAGAATGCTGAAAGTACCATTGACTGTTAAACAACTAACAAATCTGTCCTGGAAGAAGTGAAGCTGGAATGCTCCTTGGAAGCGAGAATGGCCAGATTTTGTCTCACCTACTTTGGTCATGTAAGAAGGGACCGTTCCCCGGAGGATATCATGCTTGGAAAAGTGGAGGGATAATAAAAAAAAGGGGAAGGCCCTCTATGAGATGGATTGATAGAGTGGCTGCAATGATGTGCTCAGGTATAGCAAAGATCGTGGGACTGACACAGGACCGGGGATTGTTTCGTTCTGCTATACATGAGCTTGCTATAAGTTGGAGACAACTCAACGGTGTCTAACAACAACATAACAATATATGTATGAAACTACTTCTGTATTCTCTATTCTGTTTCATACAGATTTGTGAAATAAAATACAGGAGACTCAGTGAAATTTGAATTTCTGATGAACAACACTATTTTTCTAGCATAAGTATGCCCCATGCAATATGTTATTATTACATTTTCCTTCTATGTATACTTGAATGTGTATGTTCACATGTGCATACATGTGCATATATATTTATCAAGCTTAGAGGTCCTTGAATTTCTTGAACATAGAAAGGATCTCTGGTAGTACAGTGTATAAGGCACCTGACTGTTAAACAGAAGATTGGTGGTTCAAAACCGCCAGCTTCTGTTCTTGGATATGTAGGTTAATAATTTTTGTCAAATTTGAAAGATTTTGGCTATTATTATGAATCCAAATATTAATTCTGTTTTCCCCTTCTTTCTTCACTTGACAATATCAATTTCTATTGACGATGCAGTACAGAACAATTGGAAGTCTCATAATTTCTCATGGTAATGCAAAATTTTGCAACCACTTTGGAAATCAATTTGACAGTTAAATTAAACATACACTTACTATATGTCCTAGCAATCTGAATTGTAAGTATTTACACTAATGGTAAGGAAACTTACATTTACATCAAAAACTGTGCATGAATGTTTACAGTGGTTTGGTTTATACCAAAAACTAAAACCAAAACCAAACACAAACCCACTGCCATTGAGGTGACTCCATCTCATAGCAACCCCCTTTGGTTTCTGAGGTGGTAAGTCTTTACGGGAGCAGATTACCCATTCTTTCTTCTGTGGAGTTGCTAGTGGGTTTGAACCACCAACCTTCTGGTTAGCAGTCAAATACCTTAGGCACAACACCACCAGAGCTCCTTAGTTTTGATTTACAATCACTGACAATTGAAAATAACTTAAATATCTATTGATTGGTGAATCTATAAACAATCTGTGTTATATGCATACCAAGGAAAACTGCACAGCAATAAAAAATAACTACTAACACACAAAACAGCATAGATGAACTTCAAATTCATTATGTTCAGTGAAAAGATAAAGACTCAAAAGTCTACATATTATATGTTATGTATCATTCTAGATATGGCAAATTTATAAGGACTGAAAATAGATTGGTGGTTGCCCAGATGGGGGGGGTGTGGGTAAAGATGACTGCAAGGAAGCAAAAGGGATTTTTTTTTTTGAATAATGGAACTGTTCTATTTCTATATGGTAGTGTTGGTTACATGACTTTGTCAAAACTTATAGAACTGTACACCAAAAAAAGCAATTTTAGTCTATGTAAAGGCTGCTTCAATTTTAAAAAGCATGTGTATATACTGATTGGGAAGGAAGACTGAGCAATCTACTTCCCTAGAGATACTGCCTCCAAAATCCAAGGAGGGGTCGCTGTGAGTTTGAAAAGACTTGACAGCAGTGAGTTTGGTTTTTGGTTTTCTACACTGATAATCTTCCCTTTTAGTCTAATACCAGAGAGCTAATTGTTGCCTTTTTCTTCCTCCCTTTTATAAGAGTGAGAAGCACAGCTTACGTAAGTATATTGACTTGTTTGTTCTATCTTAAGATATAAAAAGGTCATTTAAAATATTACTTTAACTTTTTTAAAACAACTTTGTTGAGATATGATTCACAAACCATATAATTCACTCATTTTCAGTGTAGAATTCAGTGCGTTTTTTTTTCTTATATTCAAACTTGTGAACCCAACCTCCTTAGAGACAGGAAAGGGAGGGGCCAGGAGCGGCCTTGGGGACCTCAGGAGCAGAAGATATCCAGGTTAAAAGTCATGGGAGGCAAGCCTAGGCCCCAAGCCCCCTAGACCAGGAAAGTGAGGGACGAGAAGCAGCCTTGGGGACCTCAGGAGTTGCAGGATATCCAGGTAAAAAGGGTCAGGCCCCAAGCCCCCTAGAGCCAGGATAGGGAGGGACCAGGAGCAAAAGATGAGGAAACTGAAGATTTTTATCAACTTCTGCAATCTGAAATTGACTGAACATGCAATCAAGGTGTGTTGCTTATAACTGGTGATTGGAATGCAAAAGTTGGAAGCAAAGAAGAATCACTGGTAGTTGGAAAATTTGGCCTTGGTGACAGAAATAATGCTGGAGATCACATGATAGAATTTTGCAAGACCAACGACTAATTTATTGCAAATCCCTTTTTTCAAAAACAAATGATGGCTATACACTTGGACTTCACCAGACAGAGTACACAGGAATCAGGCGACTACATCTGTGGAAAGAGGTGATAGAAAAACTCGATATCTTCAGCCACAACTAGGCAAGGATCTGATTGTGGAACAGACCATCAACTGCTCATATGCAAGTTCAACTTGAACTTGGAGACAATTAAAACAAGTCCACGAGAGCCAAAATATGATCTTGAGTATGTCCCTCCTGAATTTAGAGACCATCTAAAGAATAGATTTGATGCATTGAACACCAATGACCGAAAACCAGAAGAATTGTGGGATGACCTCAGGACCACCATCCATGAAGAAAGCAAGAGGTCATTAAAATACAACAAAGAAAGAAAAGACCAAAATGGATGTTAGAGGAGACTCTGTAACTTGCTCTTGAGTGAAGAGTAGCTAAAGCAAATGGAAGAAATGGCAAGATAAAAGAGCTGAACAGAAGATTTCAAAGAACAGTGCAAGCAGACAAAGCCAATTACTATAATGAAATGTGCAAAAACCTAGAGTTAGAAAACCAAAAAGGAAGAACATACTCAGCATTTCTCAAGCTGAAAGAACTGAGGAAAAAATGTAACCCTCGAGTTGCAATATTGAAAGATTCTATGGGCAAAATATTGAATGATGCAGGAAGCATCAAAAGAAGATGGAAGGAATACACAGAGTCACTGTACCAAAAAGAATTTGTCGATCTTCATCCATTTCAGAGGTGGCATATCTTCAAGAACCAATGGTACTGAGGGAAGAGGTCAAAGCTGTGGTGAGGAAATTGGTGGGGAACAATGCTCCAGGAATTGACAGAATGCCCACTGAGATGTTTCCACATATGGATGACCTACTGGAGGCACTCACTCAGTTATGCCAAGAGATTTGGAAGACAGCTACCTGGCCAACTGACTAGAAGAGATCCATATTTGTACCCCTTGCAAAGAAAGGTTATCCCACAGAATGTGGAAATTATCGAACACTATGATTAATATCACATCCAAGTAAAATCTTACTGAAGATAATTAAAATAACAGTTGCAGCAGTATATTGACAGAGAACTTCCAGAGGTGCAGGAATTCAGAAGAGGACATGGAATGAGGGATATCATTACTGATGTCAGATGAATCTTGGCTCAAAGTAAATAATACCAGAAAGATGTTTATTTGTGTTTTATTGACTATGCAAAAGTATTTGATTGTGTGGATCATAACAAATTGTGGATAACATTGAGAAGAATGGGAATTCCAGGACACTTAATTGTACTCATGAGGAACATTTCCATAGACCAGGAGGCTGTCGTTCAAACAGAAAAAGGAATACTGCATGGTTTAAAATCAAGAAAGGAATGTATTAGTGTTGTATCATTTCACCATACTTATTCAATCAGTATCCAGGAAGCTGGCCTATAGGAAGAAGAACATAGTGTCAGGATTGGAGGAAGAATCATTAACAACCTGCGATACGCTGATGAAAAAACTTTGTTTGCTGAAAGTGAGGTTGACTTGAGGTACTTACTGATGAAGATTGAATACAGTCTGAAGGATGGATTACACCTCAATATAAAGAAAACAAAAATCCTCACAACTGGACCAATAAGCAGCATCATGATAAATGGAGAAAAGACTGAGGTTGTCAAAGAATTCACGTTGCTTGGTTCTAAAATCGATGCCAATGGAAGCAGCAGTCTGGACATCAGACGATGTACAGCACTGGGCAAATTGGCCACAAAAGACCTCTTTCAAGTGCTAAAGAGCAAAGATATCTCCTTGAGGACTAAGGTGCGCCTGACATAAGCCATGGTATTTTCAATCTCCTTATATGCATGTGAGAGCTGGACAGTGAATAAGAAACACTGAAGAAGAATTGATGCTTTTGAGCTGTGGTGTTGGTGAAGAATGCTGAAAATACCATGGACTGCTAAAAGAACTAACAGGTCTGTCCTGAGGAAGTGCAGCCAGAATGCTCCTTGGAGGCAAGAATGGCCAGACTTCATCTCACATACTTTGATCATTTTGTCAGAAGGGACCATTCTCTGGAGAAGGATGTTATGCTTGATAAGGTGGAGGGCCAACAAAAAAGGGGGAGGCCCTCAACAAGGTGGATAGACACAGTGGCAGCCTCAATAGGCTCAGGTGTAACAAGAATCATGGTGCTTGTTCAAGACCGGGCGGTGTTTTGTTCTGCTGTGCATGGGGTTGCTATGAGTTGGAGATGACTCAGTGGCGATTAACCACCACAACAGCAATGTTGTGATCCCTCACCACAATAAAAAAGAAACTCATCAATCTTCAGTCATTGTCTACCAATCATCTCATTCTACCCAACCCTGGACACTAATCTATTTTCTTTTTGTATAGATATAACTATTCTGGACCTTTCATACAAATGGAATATGTGGTACATTCTGACTGATTACTTTTACTTAGCATGCTGCTTTTTAGTTCCATCCATGATATAACATGCATCAATCATTCATTCCTTTTTAATGCTGAATAAATAGATATATATTTTATCCATTCACTGGTTAAATGACACTAGGGCAGTTTATAATTTATTGCTATTATGAATAATGCTTCTGTAAACATATGTGCATGAATTTGTGGATGTGTGTTTTTAATTCTATTGAATATGTAAATAGAATGGAATTGTTGAGTTATATGGTAAATCTACATTGATGTCCTCAGGAACTGACAGATTGTTTCCAACATGACTTCACCATTTTAAATTCCCTTCAGCAGTGCATGTGGATTATTATTTTTTCCTTATTGTGGTAAAATACACATGACATAAAATTTAACATTATGAAGTATATAGTTTAATGGCATTCATAATGTTGTGCAACCATCACCACTGTTTAGTTCCAGAAATTTTTCTTTATCCCAAATGATAACTCTATAACTACTAAGCAGTCATTCCTTATCCCCCCTCATTCCAGCCCATTCAGTCCCAAATTTTTGCTCTGTTTTTGTAATTTTTCTTATTCTTTGTATTTCATATAAACGGAATTGTATAATATTTGGCTTTTTGTTTGTCTGAGCTGAGATAGGGAGGAAAGTGGAAAGTTGTTTCTCATTTTCCACACACTTGCTATTCTTATCAAGTTGTGGTAGATTTGCTTGAATAAATGTTTATTTACTTACTATTTGTTTATTTATCAGTTCCTCTATGCCTTTAGGACAATTTTTGTTGTTGTTGTTGTTATGTGCCGTCGAGTTGCCCCGACTCATAGCGACCCCTCCTTGAGTTTCCGAGGCAGTATCACTACGGAAGTAGGATTACTCAACCTTCCTTCTGAGGAGTGGCTGGTGGGTTTGAACCTCCAGCCTTCTGGTTAGCAATCAAGTGCCTTAGGCACTATGCTACCAGAGTTCCCATGATATTTATAGGTGTTTTTTATTTGTTTATTGTAATTTTCTCCAACTTTGATTTTGTTCTGGGGCAGTGAATCTAAAGGGCTCCTCATGCTTTCATCTCAGAATTGGGAGTACAACTACTTACTTTCACTTTTGAAGGCTATTTTTGCTGGATATAGAATTCTGTGTTAGCAGTTATTTTCTTACAGCACTTTAAAAATGCTACACTCTAAAGACTTCTGTCTTTCATACTTTCCCTTCTTTCTAGTTTCAATTCCAGGCTTCTTCAGTGGTACTCCAAAGCATTCAAAAATATATCAAGTCCTTCTCAGTATGAGTTTTGCTTTACAAATTGCTTCATAATAGACTGGAATATATATATATATATATATATATATATATATATATATATATATATACATATATATATATATACATATACATATATATATATATACATAAATGTACTTAGAGTCAAAGTCTGATGAAGTGACCTCTAAATCAAATATTTGGATATATAAATGACAAAGTATTAACAACACTAAAATTAGAAGCATTTTAAAATTTAAAAATTATTTCATAATGACTGATTTGGATATTTTCCAAACAGTAAATCTCAAGGAAATTAATAGATGCAATTTCTATTTTATGAATAACTCTTCTTTTCCCCCCAATTCCAAAGTCAATTATGTTTGATGGTCTCTATGGCACAAACAGTTGGTGGAATGAATACTTGAATGAATGAAGAAGGAAATGTCTGCCTACTGATTTGGGATAAATACCTGTGTAAATCATCTTGACTGATTTCAGGTCATCTTATCTTTAAACTCAAGTGTTAAAATAATGATGAAATTCATTAACATATATAAATAATTAATTTCTTGACAAAGAAGAAATAAGGGGCATAAATAAGAACTTAAAATTTTAAGATACTATGAAAACTGGCCCATCACAATTTTATATGCTAAGTGTCAGCCACTCATATACAGCAATTTCTTTGAAATTTAAATATGTGTGAAAGGAATGATTTATGTGTCTGGCATTTTATGCAGTCATTGAAGGTACTCAAAACTGTTAGCTATTATTAGAGGTTTAGTGTTCAATACTATTTAGAAGGGAAGAAAACAACAGAAAGAACATAATTACAATCAAAGGACTCAATCAACATAAATTTAACTTAAAGCATAGTTTGCCTACTTATAATATGAGGTCAGCCACCTTGTAAGTCTCCTTATTATAATTAAGGAAAATAAAGATTTGCTGATCCTGAGTTCTACCTTCCTTTAATCATCTCTATCTTAACTTGTAATTAAAAAGATCACACAATAAAAGAGTTGATATCTCTATTGACTTGCTAATCAATTGTTTATGTATTTCACAAATCCATTCTTTTTCAAAACTCTGACCTAATTTTCACAGTCTTGATTAAACAGAGAACAAAATTAGAGGGTTTGTTTTCTTCTTCATTTCTCTACATTATGATGGTTTAGAGGTGAACAAAAGTACACAGAAAACCAGTCAGTCTGCCTTTGGGTGAGATTTCCTTGCCAGGTTTAAGTATTAGTCAAAACAAAATCTGCTTAAACAGTGTCTAGCTTGTCCATTATTCTTACTATAAAATGTGGAATGAAAGGGCTTAATAGATACAAGTAAAATGATCATAGTTAATATTTACTCAGTTCTTATTATTTGTACTGTCAATGTACTTTGTGTACCTTATCTCTTTTAACCCTCACACCAGCCCTCTGAAGTAAGTATTATTGTTATCTCTATTTTACAGACGGGATGAAAAATTAGCCTGGAGAGGTTAGAAAAGTTGCCTAAAGTCATGCATGTTTTAAATACGTAAATTAGAATTCTTATTCACATAATCTGACTTCAAAGCTAGTGTGCATTAGCAAGTCATAATTCCATTTCCATTCTTTAATTTTTTGCAAATTGTTTTGATATTTCTAATTCATTATTGAATGAGTAATGAGATACACATGGCTTTTAAAATGTATATTTTATACATATTATTGGCATTAAAATGTTTATACTCTCCACTGCTCACTTTTTAAATGCTTCATATAATAAGAAATCATGATTGAATCCATATAAAACAGTTTGCCAAGTTAGAAATCCAAATGATTTTCAAACTATTAAATGCATTAAAACAATAAAATAGATCGGATATTAAAGAAACAGTCTAGTTGAGACAGTAAGATGATCAAGATAACAACTTATATGTATAATTGGACTATTTAAATTTTTACTGTAGAAAAAATGAATCAAATTGACCATGGAAGAAGTGAATCACTTCTATAATGATATCTAATTAACTGTGCTTCCTGAGAAACTGACCCTTGACTATAAAGTGAGAAAGTTCCAAAGCATGTTGTTATTGTTGTTGTTAGGTGCCGTCGAGTCATCTCCAACTGATAGTGACTTTGTGTACAGCAGAATGAAACACTGCCAGGTCTTATGCCAACCTCATGATCCTTACTGTACTTGAGCCCATCATTGCAGCCACTGTGTCAATTCATCTCATTGAGGGCCTTTCCTCTTTCGCTGACCCTCCACTTTACCAAGCTTGACCTCCTTCTCCAGAGAATGGTCCCTTCTGACAACAGATCAAAGTGGGTGACATGAAGTCTGGTCATTCTCACTTCCAAGGAGCATTCTGGTTGTACTTATTCCAGGACAAACCTATTAGTTGTTTTAGTAGTCCACAGTATTTTCAGCATGCTTCACCAAGACCACATCTTAAAAGCATCAGTTCTTCTTTGGTCTTCCTTATTCACTGTCCAGCTCTCACATGCACATGAGGTGATTGAAAACACCATGGCTTGGGTCAAGCACATCTTACTCCTCAAGGAGACATCTTTGCTCTTTAGTGCTTGAAATAGGTTTTTTTTTTTTCAACAGATATGCCCAATGTAATACATCTTTTGATGTCTTGACTGCTGCTTCCATTGGTGTTGATGTAGAACCAACCAATGTGAACCCTTTGACAACCTGTCTTTTTGCCATTTATCATGATGCTACTTATAAGTCCAGTTGTGAGGATTTTTGTTTTCTTTATATTGAGGGGTAATCCATACTGCAGACTGCAGTCTTTAATTTTCATCAGTAAGTGTTTCAAGTCATCCTCACTTTCAGCGAACAATGTTGTATTGTCTGCATATCTCAGGTTGTTAATGAGCCTTCCCCAAATCCTGATGCCACATTCTTCTTCATATAGTTTAGCTTCTCTGATTATTGCTCAGCATACAGATTGAATAATATTGTGAAAGGATACGATCCTGACACACTCCCTTTCTGATTTTAAACCATGCATATCCCCTTGTTCTGTTCAAATGGCAGCCTCTTGGTCTGTGTACAGGTTCCTCCTGAGTACAATTAAGTGTTCTGAAATTCCCATTCTTCTCAATGTTATCCACAATGTGTTATGATCCACACATTAAAATGTCTTTGCATAGTCAATAAAACACAGGTAAACATCATTCTGGTATTCTTTGCTTTGAGCCAAAATCCATTTGACATTAGCTATGATATCCCTTGCATCACATCCCCTTCTGAATCCAGCTTGCATTTCTGGAAGTTCTCTATCTCTATACTGCTGCAACCATTTTTGAATTATCTTCAGTAAGATTTTACTTGAGTGCAATATTAATGATATTGTTTGATAATTTCCACATTCTGTGGGATCATCTTTCTTTGAAATGGGTAAAAATATGGATCTCTTCCAGTCAGCTGGCCAGGTCTTCTAAGTCTCCTGGTGTAGATGAGTTAGTGCCTCCAGTGCAACATCAATAGGTATTCCATCAATTCCCAAAGACTTGTTTTTTGCCAATTCCTTCCTTGCAGCTTAGACTTCTTCCCTTCAATACCATTGGTTCTTGTTCATATGCCACCTCCTGAAATGGATGATCATCTATCAATTCTTTTTGGTGTAGTGACTTTGTATTCCATCCATCTTCTTTTGATGCTTCCTGCATCATTCAACATATTTCCCATGGAATCTTTCAATATTGCAATTTGAGGCTTAAATGTTTTTCCTCATTTCTTTTAGCTTTAGAATTGCCAGGCATGTTCTTCCCTTCCAGTTTCCAACTCCAGGTCTTTGCACATTTTGTTATAATAATTGACTTTGTCTTCAAGCTGCTCTTTGAAATCTTCTCTTCACCTTTATTATATTGTCATTTCTTTCATTTGTTTTAGCTACTCTCCATTCAATGGCAAGTCTCATAGTCTCTTCTGACATTCCCTTTGGTCTTTTCTTCCTTTCCTGTCTTTTTAATGACTTCTTGCTTTCTTCATAGATGTTGTTCTTGATGTCATACCACAATTCCTCTGGTTTTCAGTCATTGGTGTTCAATGCACCAAATCTATTCTTCGAATGGTCTCTAAATTCAGGAGCATATAATCATAGTCATATTTTGGCTCTCATGGACTTTCAACAGTCAGCTCCTGGCCTTGTGTTGACTGAAGATATGAAGCTTCTCTGTCATCTCTTGCCACAGCTGTAGTCAATCTGCTTCCTGTGTATTCCATCTGGCAAAGTCCACATGTATAGCTGCTGTTTGTGTTGTTGAAGAAAGATATTATCAATGAATAAATTGTTGGTCTTGCAAAATTCCATCATGTGATTTCCAGCATAATTTCTACCACCAAGGCCATATTTCCCAACTATTGGTGATTCTTCTTTGTTTCCAACTTTTGCATTTCAGAGATAATTAACACATCTTGCTTGCATGTTCTGTCAATTTCAGACTGCAGAAGTTGGTAAAAATCTTCAATTTCCTCACCTTTGGCTTTGGTGGTTGGTGTGTAAATTTGAATAATAGTAGTATTAACTGGTCTTCTTTGTAGGTGTATGGATATTATTCTGTCACTGACTTCATACCTGAGGAGTTCACCTTCTGGCACTGTATCGCCCAATGTTTCACTGCTGCTTATAAGGTTTTCATGGGCCAATTCTTTGAGAAGTGGTTGGCCTCCTCTTCTTCCAATTCTGAATCCAACTCAGTCTAGAGGTTCCCTTGAAATCTGTCTAACATGGGTAACCCTGCTCACATTTGAAACACTGAAGGCAAAGCTTCCAGGCTCACAGCAACACTCAAGCCATCACAGTAGAACAAACTGACAGACAAGTTTGTTCCCCTAGCTATTATACACTGCTTTTCTCATTTCCTGGTCTCCCCCACTCTACTTTGCTTGCCCAGCCTTCCCCCAAAGCAAAATAAAATACCTTCTGCTAGTCCCAGGGCTGGCTCACTATGGCCTGCAGCCCAGGGGGGCAGCTCTGGCTCCACACAATGCAAGCAAACACCTGCCCTCCACTCGTCCAGGGACTTAGTAACAAAAAACAGCATAGTAACAAAAATATATTTGCGTTTTAAATGCATTATCTTTCTTTGTAGGTATTTGTGTAGATCACTGCTTCTTAAGTGAATTATCTCTTTCAAATTTTAAACTGGGTATCCAAAGTTGTTGCATGAAGCTTGCATTCCTTTAAATAACTCTAAGACTGCTTCATCACAAATACTTGCTTTTCTGTATGTCTAATATATCATAACAGCATATTATTGTGAAAGTGTGAGCAAGTGAACAAAGGAAAATTTTATTGAATACTAACTAATTTGTAAATAATCTTGGGTTACTAGCAATAATTGCAAAGTTCAACAAGACAGAAAATAATAAATGCTGGTGAGATTGTGGAGAGATTGGAAATCTCAAACACTGCTGATGGGACTATAAAATAGAACAAGCATTGTGGAAAATGGTATGGTGTTTCCTTAAAAATCTGAAAATAAAAATACTATATGAACTAGCAACTCCATTACAACGAATATATCCTAAAGAGGTGAGACAGGACGTGAACAGACTTATGCACACCTATATTCATTGTGGGAGCTCTGGTAGCATAGTGCCTAAAGCACTTGACTGCTCACCAGAAGGCTGGTGGTTCAAATCCACCAGCCACTCCTCAGAAGGAAGGTTGGGCAATCCTACTTCCATAGTGATACTGCCTTGGAAACCCAAGGAGGGGTCGCTATGAGTCGGGGCCAACTCGACGGCAAACAACAACAACAACATATTCATTGCAGTGCAATTCACTATAGCAAAGAGATGGAAACAACCTAAATGCCTATCACTAGATGAATGGATAACCAACTTATGGCACATTCACAAAATGAAATATTATGCCACATTAAAGAATAATGAAGAATATGCAAATCGTCTTGCAATGTGGATGAATCTGGAGGACATTATGCTGAGGGAAATAAGTCAATCACAGAAGGACAAATATTGTATGTGCCCATTACTGTAAAAAGACAAAGAAGGGTTTTTTTAGGGAAGGGAACTCACTTTTTAGGTTACCAGGGATGGAAGGGAAGGAGAGGGAAAATGTTTTTGGAATAGTTGGGGGCCACACACTGAGTTGGGTAAAGGGAGGGATGGTATGCAAAGAGCCTGTGACCAGCGTGATAACATTGGGGAAAGAGAGGACACCAAAATGTGCACATAAGATGACAAAGAGTAATACCAGCATACACACAATACTGCATTACCACTGACACCAAATACAAGGCTACAGATAAATGCATAGACAAATGAGAAGATCAGATGGAAGTTGGTGGGCAAGAATGTACCTAGACCAATTCTAGATTTAGCTGAAGATAATCTTGCATAGATAGTAGTGATAAAAAATAACCACAATCATTACAGAAGCAACAGAAGACAGAGTTAGAGTAATCCCTCAGAGACAGCCAAACACCTTGGGAGAGAGAACCACTGGGCCTGGTGACTCAGGACCATAGTATTGGGGAACACCAGTCTCAATTGGCACAACAAAGTACATGAAAATCTTGTTCCACAACCTACTTTGGTGATTAGCAACTAGGGTCTTAAAAGCTTTTAAGTGGCCCTTTAAAATGCAGCTAATGGTCTACCTCATCTGAAGTGAAGAAGAGTGAAGAAAACCAAGGGCATTTGAAAATAATTAGTCAAGGATATGATGGACCTTGAGACCAGAAGAACTAGATGGTGCCCAGCTACCAATGCCAATTACTCGGGAAAGGATCTAAACTGGAGATCCTGAATAGAGTGGGAGGAAAAACGTGTAACAAAATTCAAAAACACAATAATGACCAGAATTACTGGTCAGATGGAGTCTTCTGGGACCTCAACACTGTGGCCCTAGGATACACTCCAGATCTGGGATAGGACTGCTCCCAAAGACTGGTTCTCAGCCCAACAGTAGAAACATTTACATGCAGAACACCTAACCCAGGTCATTGCACCCACCTACTGTACAGAGACACACCCCTGGGAGCAATCAGCCATGGGGAACCAGAGTGGTAGCATTCACATGGAGGGAAAGCTGTACAGACAGGAGTGCATGGTGATGAAGGGCACAGGGAGCGGGTCATAGACAAGGAAGGAGAGAAAAGTGGGTTAGGGCTGGGGATAGTAATCAGGATGTGAAACCAAATGTACATAAACTATTGAATGTAAAACAAACTCTCCTCTGTAAATTTGCACCCAAAGCACAATAAAATAATAATAATAATAATAATAATAATAATAATAATTTTGGGTTAACTGAACTTCCATCTAGAAAACAAACAAATAAAAGAGTCTTAAATCATAATGTACACAAAAATAATTTACAACCAAAATATGAAAAAAATTTAAAAGAAGTTTTATAATTATGATAACAATCTTCTGGTAGAACAAGTGTGCTTAAACATGAGGAGGTACTTGAAAACTTAAAAAAAAAAACCTAGTAATTTGATTACATAAAAATTAAATATAGAAATGAGAATAGATAAGCAAAAATTAGATTTTATTTTCAGATTTGGACAAAAAAATCTGTTCTTACTCCCTAAAATGGATAAAAATTAATACCTGGAATATAAAAATAATTACTAAAACAAAACAAAAAAAGGATAATAAGCAAATAATGAAGACAGTATCTATGATTAGGTTATGCACAAAAGAAAATTACAATATGTATTTCAATAAATGTATGACAAAATAATTACATAATCAGGGAATACAAATTAAGACACTATTTTTTTCTATTTATTTCCAAGATTGAAGCCAGAATGGATATATATGGAAAGATTTCCATGTCACATTAATAAGTGAGGAAGGAATATTTCAGATCAATACATAAAGTATTATTTCTGGCTAAATCATATAAAATAAAATGATTTAATTTATATATGCTCCAAATTATGTATATAGAGGTTTGGAAGAACAAAATAAACTATTAGCAGTGATTTACTTTGAAAGGAAATTGCAACTGGGATGATAAAAGATGTGTGATGTTTAATTTTTATACAATATTTTTGGAATTGTTTGACAATCTAAGATATTCACATATTTTCTTAAATTGGGTAAATATATTTATTAGATCAAATATTTCAGTGCCAGCTGGAGAACTTTACTTTTCCTTTGAGGCAATTATCTAAACTGTAATACTTGAAATTTCTTATGCAAATCTCTGCTTACTATCTGCAGTTACCTTGGCCTTTCCCCTTGTGGTGACTTAACAAAGCTCTCAGCCTCATATCCGTGAGCAAGGTGGGAAGAAAACAGAAAGAAATGATGCTGGTCATATCTTCCCCTTATTATCAAGGAAACAAGAGATTCCCTGAACCCACTGTCTTAGTTTCCTATGGCTGTCATAACCAAATACCATATTGTTGTTGTTGTTATATGTCGTCGAGTCGGACTTGACTCATAGCGACCCCTGCTTGGGTTTCCGAGGCAGCATGACTACGGAAGTAGATTGCCCGATCTTCCTTCCGAGGAGTGGCTGATAGTTTGAACCACCAGCCTTCTGGTTAGCAGTCAGGTGCCTTAGGCACTACACTACCAGAGCTCCCAAATACCATATAGTGATGGCTTTAAGGAAGAAAAATATATCATCTCACAGATCTGGAGACTAGACGTCAATTCGAGGCATTGGCAAGACTATATTCTCTTGAAGGTCCTTGGAAAATATCCTTTCTTGTCTTATCCATGTTTTGGCATCCCAGGGAGTTTCTTGGTTTATAGACATATTTTCACATAGCATCTCTTCCCATGTGACCTAATACCTATGTTTCTTTTCTACTTTCATAAACACTGCTGGGTAGGGACTATGACTCTCTCTACTCCAGTTATGACCTCTTTAACCTAACTGATAAGTTCTTTAAAGAAAGACTCTATATACAAATGAGCTCACATTAACAGGACAACCTGGGTTGGTTGGAATTTCCAATTTTGTATTTATTTAATTTTTTTACGTAGCTGAGTGTTGAACTATGCACTGCCAAAAGCCCTCCCTTTTACTTTAAATTGCCTTTCATATCTTGGTCTTGCCAGGGATATCATCATCCATTCATGAAGAATATCATTAAAAAAAACCATCATATGAAACTGATCACTATGTTTTCTTCAATTCTGTATCTGTAGTGCTGAAGAATGCACAACTCAATCAAGTAAACAATTCTCATGTTTTTATTTTTTTTTAATTTAGAAATAAACTTTCATATTTTTTTCTGTGATATTATATAGTCATCTTCAACATGGTTTTTAATGTAGGCTGCTTTGATGAGCTATATTGTATTTTAGTTGATTCCCTTCTACTAAACATAAAATGCTTTGTTTCTAACATTGTTTGTATTATAAAAAAAAAGTTTCAATGAACATCCAGGTCATTTAATCTATTTGACCCTCATTGACTATTCCCAGAAGTGGATCAATGGATAAGAATGGGTTTAAGTCTTTAATTTGAAAAGAAGTGATATCTTTAGAAAAGTAAGTGACATGAACTTGCAAAGAGGAGGCTAGGGAGAATTTTATTTGAAGGAACTACTGTGATGAACGAAACAGCATTAAGCCTAATATATGATTTGGCAGAACAAACATATTGATTTGGTGGGAGTAAAAGTAAAGAGAGTTGATGTTGGAAATGCATTCATAAAATATGCTGACAAGCAAGAAAGTAGGTCTGACAGGAGTGATAAACAAAATCTTCCATCAGAGATTAAATGAGTTGGACTTGATTTGTAGGTCATGTACTGCTTCTGCCACCACTTGAGTAGGAGGATGATGATAGGAAAATTTGTTTGGAAGAAGCTTAACCCATTTTAGTCCAGGCAATAAAACCAAATGGGAAGAGACTGAGGTAAAAAGCTGTACTAGCAGGCAACTGGAATAATGGAGGCATGAAATGATCTTTCATATAATTTGATGTTATAATGCTTTGCATGCTTAGGCTATATTTGTGATTTTAATTTTTAGCTTTCTCCTTTAATTAAGACATACATAAATGATCTTTATGTGAAAGCAAAAGTGCTTATATTTCTATATTTTTAGAGTAATGAGCTCTGGTGACAAAGTCATTTGACTAAGGCATTTGACTGTTAACCAAAAGTTTGGTGGTTCAAATGCACGAGACACTCAACAGAAAGAAGACTGGGCAATCTACTTCCATAAAGATTTACCACCTCAGAAACCCAAAGGGGGTTTCTGTGAGTCAAAATCAACTTGATGGCAGTGAGTTTGGTTTGGTTTTCTATCATTCCTAGAGTAGAGAGAGTCATATTTTTTTCTTTATATGTAAAGAATCCATCTCATCTATGCATGTACACACAGACATGTATATACACATATTATGTATATGGTACACACATGTAAAAATGGCATAGTGGGATCATCTGACCTCCTCTAAATTCACAAAGGGAACAAAGAATGAAAACCAACAACCCATGGCTGAATTTATGTGAGGTAAAGGTCAGATATACCTCCTCTCTCCGACCTCTTTACAGATTCTGACACAAGCTATCCCTCCCACAAAAACCTCAAAGGCCACACAGAACTTACAGACAGTATTTATGATTATGAGGTTCATTGGGAAAGTACCATATTACAATTTAGAATTAGGAATAACTCAGCATGCAGTTCTTTAGTAAGCACAGCTTTTTGGATGTGGCCACAGGAAGGCTTCTTCCTCTGGACCTCACTGCCCTTGGTCCCTTGGATCTCTTGGGCTGACAAGGCCTCTAATCTGCTCAGGAGAGTGTTACAAAGCTCTTTTGATATGCCAGTAAGCCTCCCCACCAGTGAGCCCCATTCCACCAGTAAGCCTCTTGCCCAAAGGCACTCAGCTCTCTCGCTCTGTGGCTAGGAAGCCCACCACACCATCTTCTGCAGCTATGATGCTGGTATGAGGGTTCTGCTGCCTCTGCTGCCACCATTTCTCTGCTGCTCCTTCTAACAATCTCTCACCATATCTGGAGTTACTGCTCTTTCTGTCTGTCTCCTAGGTCTAGAGGTTATCAGTGCATGCGTCCTAGGACCAAGAGATGTGTTCAACTCCTAGCTCTTCTTTCTTGAGGTAGTGAGGTCCCCATTGTCCATCTCTGAGATGGCTAATTTTAAGCCTAGAAGGATGGGAAAACTGATCGATCCCCTTCTTAGAGTTACATCCACCTTATTTGCATGGTTCCACAAGGGTGCCATGTACCTTATTTGCATTATTAGCAAACTATACAACCCCCTCCAGCACTGGTCTGTTAGTTTGTTGTATTGTGGTGGCTTGCATGTTGCTATGAGGCTGGAGGTCATGCCACCATTATTTCAAATACCAGTAGGGTCATCCATGATGGACAGATTTCAGTTGAACTTTCAGACTAAGATAGAGGGGGAAAAAGATGAGGCCCTCCACTTCTGAAAAAACTGGCCACTGGAAACCTTATGAATAGTAGTGAAACACTGTCTAATATACTAGTGGAAAATTTTTTGAATAGCAGTGAAATATAGTCTACTATAGTGCCTGACGATGTCTCAGGTTGGAAGGCACTCAAAATTTGACTGGAGAAGAGCTGCCTCCTCAAAGTAGTTGTTTTTGTTTTTAGGTGCTGTCAAGTCAGCTCTGACTCATAGTGACCTATGTACAACAGAACAAAACACTGCCTGGTCCTGTACCAGACTCACAATTCTTTCTATACCTGAGCCCATCATTGCTTTCACTTTGTCAATCCATCTTATCGGATAATGTTTCACGGCTATTCATAAAGTTTTCTAGTAATATATTAGACAGCATTTCATTGCTATACATAAGGTTTTCACAGGCCAATTCTTTGAGTAATGGATGGCTCCTTCCTTCTTCTGAGTCTGTCTTAGTCTGGAAGTCTGTCTTAGTCTCAAAGTATAGTCGACCTTAATGATGTGGATGGAGTAAAGCTATGGAGACCTTTAATTGCTGATGAGGAATGACTCAAAATGGTAAGAAACAGCTGTGAATATTCATTAATAATTAGAACAAATGGAATATACAAAGTATAAATCTAGGAAAATTTGAAATTGTGAAAAATAAAACAGAATGCATAAAGATCCATATCTTGGGCAGTAATGAGCTAAAATGGATTGGTATTGGCTATGTAAAATCAGACAATCACATGGTATACTATGCCTGGAATGACAAATTGAAGAGAAATGATATCACCTTCATTGTTAAAAAGAACATTTCAAGATCTATCCTGAAGTATAATGCTGTCTGTAACAAGATAATATCCATATGCCTCCAGGAAGATTGGTTAATACCACTATTTTTCAAATTTATGCAGCAACCACTAAAGTGAAAGGTAACAAATTGGAAGATTTTTACCAACTTCTGCAGTCTGAAAGTGACCGAATTTGCAATCATGATGTTTCGATAATTACTGATGATTGGAATGTGAAAGTTCGGAATGAAGAAGCACTAGCAAGTTGAAAAATATGGCCTTGGCAATACAAATGACACTGGAGATCACATGATAGAATTTTGCAAGACCAATGACTTATTCATTGCAAATATCTTTTTTCAGCAACATAAATGGACCTAACCCGTTGGAATACACAGGAATCAAATTGACTACATATGTGGAAAGAGGTGATGAAGAAGTTCAATATCATCAATCAAAACAAGCTGGAAGCTGACCATGGAACAGAACATAATTTGCTTATATGCAAGTTCAAGCTAAAGCTGCAGAAAATCAAAACAAGTCCACAAGAGCCAAAATATGAACTTGAGTATATCCCATCAGAATTTAGAGAGTATCTGAAGAATTATTTGATGCATCAAACACCGGTGACTGAAGACCATATAAGTTTTGTGAAGACATCAAGAACATCATACATGAAGAAAGCTAAAGGTCACCAAAAAGACAGGAAAGGAAGAAAAGACAAAAATGGGTGTCAGAGGAGATTCTGAAACTTGTACTTGAACAAAGAGTAGCTAAAGCAAAAGGAAGAAATGATAAAGAAAAGAGCTCAAAAGAAGATGTCAAAGGATGGCTGAAGAAGATAAAGTAAGTATTATAATGAAACGTCCAAAGGCTTGGAATTCTATAACCTAAAGGAAAGAACACGCTCAGCATTTCTCAAACTGAAAGAACTGAAGAAAAAGCTCAAGTTTTGGTTTGCAATATTGAATGATTCTATGGGCAAAATAAAGGAGCTCTGGTGGTACAGTGCCTAAAGCATTTGACTGTTATCCAACCAGAAAGTTGGTGGTTCAAACCCCCCAGCCACTCCACAGAGGGAAGACTGGGTAATTTACTTTTGTAAAGATTTACCACCTCAGAAAAACAAAGAGGGTCAGTATGAATCAGAGTTCACCTGATGGCAGTGAGTTTATTGTTTTTTTGTTTTGTTTTGATGGGCAAAATACTGAACGATGCAGGAAGCATCAAAAGAAGATGGAAGGAATACAAAGTCACTGTACCAAAAACAATTGATTGATATTCATTCATTTGAGGTGGTAACATACAATCAAGAACCAATGATACTGAAGGAAGAATTCCAAGCTACACTAAAGGAATTCACAAAAAACAAGGTTCCAGGAATTGACAAACTACCCATTGAGATGTTTCAACAAATGGATAAAGTGCTGGAGGCACTTACTCACTTATGCCAAGAAATTATGAAGAGATTGATACCTGGCCAACTGCCTAGAAGAGAGCAATATTTGTGCCCATGTCAAAGAAAGGCGAGTCAACAGAATGTGGAACAAAAGGAACAATATTATTAATTTCACATATAAGTAACATTTTACTGAAGATAATTCAAAAATAGTTGCAGTAGTATATTAACAGGGACAGTCTAGAAATTCAAATTGGATTCGGAAGAGGATGTGGAATGAGAGATATCATTTCTAATGTCAGATGGAGCTGGTTGTAAGCAAAGAATACCAGGAAGATATTTATTTTGTTTTTTTTGTTTTTTTTTTTAGACTACACAAAGGTGTTCGACTGTGTGCATCATAAAAATTATGGGCAACATTACAAAGAATGGGAATTCCAGAACATTAATCTGTACTCATGGAAAATCTGTACATAGACAAAGAGGCAGTTTACGGACAGAACAAGGGAACACTGTATGGTTTAAAATTGGGAACGACATTTGTCAGAGTTGTATCCTTTCTCCATACTTACTCAATTTGTATGATGAGGAAGTAATTTAAGAAGCTAGACTATGTGAAGAACTCAGCATCCAGATTGGAAGAAGACTAACAACTTACAATATGTAGATGACACAACCTTGCTTGCTGAAAGTAAAAATTACTGGAAGCACTTCTTTATGAAGATCAAAGATTATAGTCTTCAGTATGGATTATACTTCAACATAAAGAAAACAAAAATCCACACAATTGGACCAATAACGAACATCACAATAAATGGAGAAAAGATTGATGTTGTCAAAGATTTGATTTTATTTGAATCCACAATCAACAACTATAGAAACAGCAGTTAAGAAATCAGATTATTCTAAGGACAGTATTTTTATAGAGCTTTTCTATAGGTGTTATTTGTGACTGACCAACTGGTGGTGTTTCCTGTGAGGCTATAAGTAGCTTGATAGCATATCACCTTTATAGTCTTTCCTTTGCTTCCTTCCTTTTTCTCCTCTTTTATTGCTTTGGAATCCTGCCCTGCCACCCTGATCACCAAAATATTAGCAAGATAATTTTGCCTATAGCTCTATTTTCAAGGGAAATTGATCAAAGAACATGTCTTTATATATTGGTTTTTTATTTATATGAAAAAGATTTGCAGATAAAATCTTGATAACTGTGTAGATAAATGGATAGATAGTTGTTGTTAGCTGCTGTGAGTAGATTCATACTCATGGTGAGCCTCTGTATACACACTAAAAATTCTCTGTAGAGAATTTCAAGGCTGTCACCTTTTTGAAGCAAATCACCAGGCTTGTTTTCTGAGATAACTCTGAGTGGTTTGGAACTGACAACATTTCATCTAATAGTCAAACATTTAAACATTTGCACCACCCAGGGACTCCTGATAGATGGATAGATAAATGGATAGATGGATAGATGATTAGATGAATGGATGTCTGATAGATGAATGGATGGATGGATAAATAGATAAGTAGAGAGAGAAAAAGAAAATTAATTGATGTTTTCAAAATTCTTTCTTTAAAGTCAATTTATATTCTTACCACCAATGCATGTTGTTGTCTTTTTATTTCACTTCTGTAAGGGGAGATCTCCAGTGATTTCAAGGCAGTAGTCATACTAAGGGCCAAGAGACCAAAGAAATGACCCAGAGCTATACTCTGTGACATGGATTTATTGGGACTTATTTATTGGGAGTCCCAGAGATGGCAGGCTGGACAAACAGAAAGAAAGAGCCATGCTGCTGTGAAGCTACAGGAGATTTATATATACTGGAGTACACAAAAGAGGCCCACTGCCACGGCTCACAGGACCCTCAACACCCAATCCTGCATGTCCACATCTCAGGAAGCAGAGCTTTGAGTCCAGGTGTCCTTGTAAATCTCTTGGAGCCATTTTGAGGCTTGGCTTATAGTCTGGCACATCAGCAAAAACAGTGGTTAAAACAAGACAGCTTCACAAGCCCCTGCAGTGTCTTGTCAGGACTATCACCATCTTTAGGTATGCCCAGTGTTTACCCTACAACATCCCTACCATTTTTAAAAGTTTGCTGGGTAGGTTGTTGTTGTTGTTGTTGTTATTTGCCATCGAGTCGGCCCCGATTCATAGCAACCCCTCCTTGGGTTTCCGAGGCAGTATCACTACGGAAGT
>NW_006921649.1:1726080-1739104 GCF_000298275.1 Orycteropus afer afer
ATCTACTTCCATAGTGATACTGCCTCGGAAACCCAAGGAGGGGTCCCTATGAGTCAGGTCGACTCAATGGCATATAACAACAACAACCACAATATCATCTATGTGGTACATATTCTAGGTTTTTTTTTTTTTTTTACGTGGGTGTCCTTTAGAACAAATTTATTGAGGTATACTTTAGATATCATAAAATTCACTAATTTTAAGTCTACAGTTCAACAATTTTCAGTAAACTTACCGTTGTACAGATAACAGCACAAACCAATTGTAATATATTTCCATCATGCCACAAAAATTGTTCATGCCTATTAGAAGTTATTCTCCAACTCCTAACCTCTTCCCATCCCCAAGGCAACCACTAATCTAAAATAGTCCCTATTAGATTTGCCAGTTCTAGTTTTAATGTAAGTAGAATAATACAGTACGTGGCATTTTGTGATTGGCTTCATTTACTTAGCAAAATGAAGTTCATTCAGGCTGTAGTAAATATCAGTATTTTCATCTTTTTTCAATATCAAATACTATTTAATAGTAAATAGTATTATTATGTATGCATATACCATATTTTGTTTATACATTCCTCAGTTGATGGTTAATGTGTTTCTGCCTTTTGGCTAAGATGAATAATGCTCTTGTGAACATTCACATGAAAGTGTTTTTGTGGAGATATATATATATATATTTTAATTTCTCTTGTGCAGATATTTAGGTGTGGAATTTCTGGATAGTATGGTGAATTTATGTGTAACTTTTTAAGAAACCGTTAAACTATTTTTCAAAGCAGCTGCATCATTTTACATTCCCACTAGTAATGTATAAGGTTTCAGTTTCTTTACATTCTTACAAACACTTGTTGCCATCTGCCTTTTATTATTCAGATCATTATAGTGGATGCAAAGTGGTTTCTTCTTATGCTATTAATTTCTATTCCCCTTACAATTCATTATTTTGAGGATCTTTATGTGTGCTTGTCTGTTATTTGTGTATCTATTTTGGTGAAATGCCTATTCAATTATTTTGCACATTTTTAAATTGAGCTTTTTGTCTTATTGTATCGTAGGAATTATTTTTTATAAAGCCTTTTATCATAAATATATTTAGGTAATTATCTCCCAGCCTGTGATTTGACTTTTTACTTTCTTTATGGTGTCTTTTGAAATGCAAGAGTTGTTAATTTTGATGAAGTTTAATTTACCATTTTTTTTCCAAAATAACTTTTGTTTGGTGTCATATTTAAGAAATCTAGGATCACTGTAGACATAGAAAACTTTGAAAAATATAAACTATTAAACAACTTGATATAATTGAAAATTACTGAATACCCCAGTCCACTCCAACATAATATACATTTTTTCAAATATATGTAAAAAGTACATTAATTTTTAAATATGCTTTAAATCAAGATTCAATAAGTTCAAAATAAATCATATAATAAATTTTCAGTTCTCTGACTAAAATGGAATTAAGTTGGAAATCAATAACATTAAGGTATCTATAAAATTCCCAATATTTAGAAACTAAATATTATACTTCTAAACACTTCCTGGGGAACTCTGGAGGTGCAGTGCCTAAGGTATTTGACTGCTTAACCAGAAGCCTGGTGGTTCAAACCCACCAGCCTCTCCTCAGAAGGAAGGTTGGACAATCTACTTCTGTAGTGATACTGCCTTGGAAATCCAAAGAGGGGTTACTATGAGTCAGATCTGGCTCAACGACAGTGAGTTTGGTTTAGTTTTGGAAATAGTCCATGAGTCAGAGAATGAGAAATTAGATACTATTTTGAATTGATTGAAATTGATAATATGATGGATCAAAATTTGTAGGGTGCTGTTAAAGCATCAGATAAAAAAGTTATGACACAAATTCTCAGAATAAGAAATGAGAAACGGTGGCATCACTATAAATTCTATAGAATTCAAAATGGCAACAGTGGAATATTTTGAACAATGTTATGCTAACAAATTTGACAACTCCTATCAAATGAACAAATTTCTTGAAAGATACAACTACCAAAGCTCACACAAGTAATAATGGGTACCATGAATAGTCTTGCATCTAATAAAGAAACTAAATTTGTAGCAAAAATCCTTTCCACAAAGAAAACTTTTGGCCCAGATGGCATCAATGGACAATTCAACCAAACGTTTAAGGGGGAAGGGAAAAAAAAAAACAAAAAAAAAAACTAAATAAGCTCTTCCATAAAAGTGAATAAGAGGAATTATTTCCCAACTCATTTTATGAAGCCAGAATTACTGTGATACCAAAAGTAGACAAAGACATTGCTAAAAATAACAGTAAAACTATACACCAATATCCCTCATGATCTTAAACACAAAAATCCTAATAAATTTTTAGAAAATTTAATTCAACAATATATGAAAAGATTAACAATGATCATTGAGTGTTATCCTAGGAATGCAAATTTTGTTCCATTAAAAAATGAATATTCCCTACTCCTTAAGTTTAGGCTGTGCATGATGATGACTTCCCTCCAAAGAGTATAGTATGTATGTTTGGGGGAGGGGTGGCTTTACAGGGGAGATATCTTACAAACACTACCTCATCTAGGCCACCAAAGTCAACATAAACAGTCGTAAATCATGTTAATAATATTTACCCTTAGTATGATGTGATTAGAATGGCACTTTACCTCTTTGATCTTTCCCTTAAAAATCCGTAACTTCAGTTTGATCATGTAAAAAACATCAGACAAATTACAATAGAAAGGTGTCTTACAAAATACAAGTCCTCCTCAAACTGTCAACTTATCAGAAACAAGTGAAGTCTGAGAAACTGTCACAGTCAAGAGGAGACTAAAACAACATGATTACTAAACATTATGTGGTGTCCTGGATGGATTTCTGAAGCAGAAAAATATGGCACTTAGTAACAAAAACAAATTAAAGAGAAAAAGAGGTTATCAATTTTGTGTGTGTGTGTGAGCTGCATTTTCATCTTCTAAAGTACTCTTCTTATATATTTATCTATCAGTTAGGTCTTTATCTAGCTCTTCCAACAGTTCTATTGTCACAAGGCATTGTATTTATTCTCCTTGATTTTTCTTTTGCTCTTGGGATCCCTGAGATAGGCTATTGCTGCTCTCTGTTGTTCACTGGGCTCAGTTCTTATTGTGGACACATCCTAAGTTGCATGTATCTTGTGGCTTGTGAAGAGCAAAAAGGTCCTTTAAGACTGAGTTTTATAGAGAAATTATCCCCCAGGGTAGCTCCTCAGAGTAGGAACCCTTGTCTGTTCCAGTGCAGGCAAGACTCTGTCATCCAACCCCTTTAGTGTTTAAAGATATCTTTGATCCTTATGGAATTCAAGCATACTCACATAGGTTCAATAGTGACTTTCATGAAAGAGAACCACACAACTATAAATGAAACTTTAGCCTAAATAGCCAACCTTTATGTTATCACCCCTGTGACTGGATGATATTCTTCAATTCTTCACAAGAACTATTCAGAAGGAAGCCCTCTCTTAGGTCTGTGCCAAATTCCCAGCAAAGGCCCAGACTTCACCACATCCACTCATCTATGTCCAACCAATTGTTTGGCTCTGGAGATTCTGAGTTAGAAGTGGAGGTAATTGTAATGTCATAATTTCCTGGTTATTTGTATTACAAAGAGATGTCTTTTCAAAGAAATACCGTGGACATGCTTATGAGGTCTCTAAATGTTTTACAAACTTTTCCTGATAGTGTGACTTAGATGACAGACAGAGCCATGCTGCCAATGTATCCATAAGACTTTTCATTAGAGCTTTATTTTTAAAAATAATTGGTTCTTTTTATCTATAATGGAACATGGACTCACAGACTGTCAGTGATTAAAATTAAACCTTATTTGTCTTTTAATATAGTGCTGTGTTCTCATGTAATTGAGTAGGGATCGATGCCAGTCGTGTGATGGACAGTAAGCTTATCGAACATGACGGAGATAGATTTCCAAGACAGACTACACTGTTTTTGTGTACAAGGGGGATGAGTAGAGCATATCAGCAACATTTAATTAATCTTTAGGTAATTATTCATTTGAGGAACACATGTTCTCAGAGAAACAGAAAAGAAGACAGACCATTACAATTACTATTTGTTTAAATATACCATTTGGTAGAAAACCATAATTAGTTTTTCATTAAATTTGCATAAGGTGATTTTGAAAAAAAAAAATATTTTAAGGAAGTGTTAAATGCATGCTTCAGTGAATGGAAAGTTTAGGTGTGTGTTAACATCATTATAACATCAGCTAATCTTTTAGGCAAAAATGCAACAAGTGATGATTAAAATTAAAAACTAATCAGAGCTTTAAAAAAGAAGTCACTTAAAATGCAAAATTTCATGAAATATATCCTATAAACACAGTAGGAAATTACAATATATATATATATTAGTCCTACTTGTGGGCTGAAATTTATGAGTTTGCATACATGACTTCTGACTAAGGAGCTCTGGTGGTATAATGGTTAAGGCATATGGCTGCTAACCAGCTCACCAGTTCAAACCCACCAGCTGTTCTGTGGGAGGATGATAAGGTAATCTACTGTTGTAAAGATGTAGAGCCTTAAAAACCCGATGAGGATTGCTATGAGTCAGAATCAATATGATGGCTATGGATTTTTTTTTCTGGTTTCATACATGACTTCTGACTAGGTGAACACAGTGCCTGTATTTAATATTGTGTGTCCAGAAAAAAAATATATGGTTATCTGTATTTGGTTGGCTACATGAAGTTTATTAATGTGCTCCTATCAGTACTAAAGGAACTCTGGTGGCATAGTGCCTAAGGCATTTGACTGCTAACCAGAAGGCTGGTTCAAACCCAGCCACTCCTTGAAAGGAAGGTTGGGCAATCTACAACCGTAGGGATACTGCCTCGGAAATCCAAGGAGGGGTCGCTATGCATCGGATCCGACTCGATGGAAGTGAGTTGAGTAGCAATGCAAAGGGAATTGAAAATCAGCAATATTTGTGAAATGTAAATGCTGAACCAAAACTCATGTGTTACAGTGGACAAAGTTGCCATCATTTGATTTTACAAAGTAGAGAATCTTTTCTAAATTGTAGATTGAAAATGTAATTGAAAGGAAAATATTAATTACTCCACTCATACATCTCAATTGTGGCTTGAATCAACTTCTTTCTAGGGAGAAATTGTTTTATTACTCATCATTATTAATTTTCTAAGACTTAAGACCAGATAATGTACATTTTGGACCAAAAAGACATGAACTTATTTGGTCTCTGAAATAACCCAGATCACTACAAAATTTTATTCTAGCTACACAATTGAAGGGCCATTTACCAGGTGAATGAAGATGATTACCCATTCTGTCACTGTTAGATATTAGATAAAAATTTTTCCACAAGTTTGCCTTGCACTTGTTACCTATTACTGCAATTGTTTATTCAATGGCTATTGTCCTATAGAAGTCCCATGAAGGCTCTGTGTGTCTATATGACTAACTAACACATTAAAGCAAAACAAAACAAAAAACCATTTCCTTCCAGTCCATCCCTACTCATTTGATTTCATGTGTTATGGAGTAGAGCTGTCCCATAAGGTTTTCTTGGCTGTCATTTTTACTGACACACATTGCCAAGCTTTTCTTCTTTGGTACCACTGATTGGATTCCACCTACCAACCTTTGGGTTAGGAGTTGAGCCCAAACCATCACATCCCTAGTTATTATTGTTATAATGCATTCTAGTGTATTGGTATATGGTAGACATGTAAGCAATTTATAAGTAAGTTTATGTAACCTCACTCATATTGTTAGACCATTGTCATCATATTAACTCTTACCCAATTTAATATATCCAAAACTATGATCTGAGTAATTGATGACTTTCCAAATGCTTGTCTAATGATGACATCAATGCCATTGATGTTATCATTCATTTCAAAAACATTTATTGAACCAGTATTCTCTTTCAGGCAATAAAGTAGGCTCTGGTGATTCAAGAAGTCTATGAAATGGTCCATAATCCATGCTGTTACAAAAAGAGTTTATTCTAAGTATCAGTAGAAGGTTATCTTGGGATCAAGAAGTGAGTCATCTATGGAAAGATTTCAACTAAAATATTAAAAATAATAATAATAAATTATAACCCACATTGGTGCCTAATTGTATCCATCAGCTTTCTTCATTGCTAGTATAGTTTCTATGGGCACACACACACAAAAACTAATAAAACATCAGAATTATCAGATTGGATATTGGAGAAAGTAGTGTAATTTTTAATTAGCAAAGTAATGGCTATACTATTGGTGGTCCATCCAGCACCATTTTCCATTTCTTCCCTGTTAGAAGAATCTTATTTATTTATATCTAAATTCACTCCTTTCCACCTGCACTAAGGAATAAATCATGATTGGACTAAGACAATGGTTATCACAGTCTCCTTGCCAGTTTAGGAATAAATATACAATGCAGATATAGCTAAGTGACTGAAGAACTGTTCTGTAAGATGCATCTTGGAGAGCACTTGGTCATTCTTACAAAGACACGTGAAAAAGGGGTTGTCATTGCATACAGATGTGGGCTCTGGATGAGCTTAAAACCCTTTCATTCATCATTAGGAAAGGTGATTTATAAATGAAGTTAACATTGAGGCTAACAGAACTCACTGCCGTTGAGTCTCCATAGGGAGGTATCACTACAGAAGTAGATTGCCCAGTCCTCCTACCGAAGATGGCTGGTGGCTTTGAACCACCAGCCTTCTGGTTAGCAGTCAAATGTGAGGCTAACAGAGCTGAAATATAAAAGTAAACAAACATGTGCGTGATTATATCATTGCTGTTGACTTAACCACCCTCAAAGCTATTCAAAAGAATTCTTGCATTCTTCTTTTTAAACTCAGTTGAAATGAATTTTCTACTCCAAGAATTTCAATTGATGTAAAGATTTTGATTCCCTTTATCTTTCCTAAACTCTATTCAGCTTTGGCTCTCATACTATGCTATACTACTCAATCCTTCTTGTTGTAATCATTTAATAACCTGTTTCTTAAAGAGTTTAACTACTGGCTCACTGACAGTTCTCACAACACTGTTTCTGCCATTGCAAAAAAAAAATAATAATAATAATAACCTCACTGCCGTCGAGTCAGATCCAATTCAGTGACCCCTCTTTGGATTTCCAAGGTGGTATCACTATGGAAGTAGATTGCCCACCCTTCCTTTAGCATATCTATAGATGATCCTACAAATAGTCCTGGCTCTCAATTATTTGGTTTGGCCATCATTTGCCATGCCAATGATTTTATTCTATATACCATGTCAACCACTCACTGCCAGTTATTCTCCAGATGTTTTCATTACTACTTGTTCTACTCCTTTCATAATCTAAATTTCTTACAAGCTTTCTAGTCTCCAACTAGCCTTTCTTGTTTTCAAGCTACTCCTTCCAGTTCCCCAACTCTAAAAAGCCTTTAGAATTTATAACCCATCAATCCTACCATTTTTTTTTTACTGTCCTCAAACACCTTCACATCCTCCCTTCCTTGCTCACCCAGCATAAATCCAATCATAAATTGTTATAATCCCTTCTTTGGATAAACCTTCACTTTCCATGGCCCTCATTTCCTCCATCATACTCACCTGACAAAACCATTTAATTTTTTTTTGTTTATTTTGTGGCAGTTACTGTGGAATCGATTCTGACTCATGTCAGAGTAGAATAGTGTTCCATAGGGTTTTCAGTGGTTGATTTTTCAGAAGTAGATCCATCAAGCACCTTTCTTCTGAGGCACCTCTGGATGGACTTTAGCAACCAACCCTTCTTTCAATTAGCAGCCAAGTACACAAACTGCACCACCTAGAAGAAACCATAAACACAACACATTGTATTTGAGTCAGATCCAACTCATAGGGACCCCTTCTTGGGTTTCCAAGGTGATATCACTATGAAAGTAGATTGCCCAACTTTCCTTCTAAGGAGTGGCTGGTGGGTTTGAACCATAATCCTGGTTAAATAATAGTTTCTGCCTATACCACACCTTCCTGCAAAACTCAACACAGATGGAGAAAAACAGAACCATGCTTACCAGTACATTCACTCTGCCACTCTCCCAACTGATTATTTGAATCTCTTCTCAAATCTATTAAACTCAGTTTAATAGAAGTATTCAGAAGAGAATGTTCATAATCTCCCATCACCACATACCATGAACTACCTGGATTAATGTCAAATACTCTGTTTCCTCCTATTATTATGGATGAATTAGGATTCTGGCAAAAGCCAACCCCTTTATTTAAGCATAGAGTCCCTTCTCTTTCTTATCTGAGGTCATTGTTCCACTAATTCTATGTTCCACATTATCATTATTTGCCAGTTTTTTTTTTTTTTTTTAATTATACAAACTTAGAAATAAGGTAAAATTAATTTGTGCCTTTTAAAATCATGCTAGGGAATTTTCTAACATTCTTAATAATGAATCATCTAATCCTTGGTGATGTATTTCTCATTTCACTTACAAAAAATTAATAGATAGCAAATTAGGAGAATTTTACAGTAAATAACTATATACCTATAACAGATGTTTTGGTTACCTAATGCCACTCTAACAGAAAATACCACAAATGAGCGGCTTTAACAAACAGGAATTTATTCTCTTACAGTTTAGGAGGCTAGAAGTCCAAGTTCAAAGTGCCAGCTCTAGGGACTGGGTGAAGGCCCCTTTACTTTGAGCTTCAGCTCTGCCTCTTGCTCCTGGCTCACTGAAGCTGGAGGCTTCTCTTAACTCAGATAAGTGCTGGATGCCGAGGCCAACAAATCCAAGGTTGACAAGTAAAATAGAACAGTCCCAAAATTATCAGGCAACACAGCAGGCCACTAATCAAGTCCATCTACAATCCCAAAATTGGCAGACAATATGGCAGGCCATTGAAATGAAGATTCAGGTATATGCAGGCTCCAAGCATACCAAAAAGCTCAGAGACCTTCTCAAAGCTGTCTTCTTACATACTAGAAGAAGACAACAACCCTAAGGCAGCTATTCAGCTGCTCCAGTAGATTCCACCATGGAAAAGATTACCTGTCTCATCATGGGGAATAACTAAATCCACATTCCTGGCCACTCAACCAGGCCCAGTCATGTTGACACACAACTTAACAACCACAACAGGAATTCTACGATTTATATTTTACTATACTATTCTTGGGAGCTCTGGTAGCATAGTGGCTAAGACACTTGCCTGCTAACCAGACAGCTGGGGGTTGAAACCCAGCAGCCACTCCTGGGAAGGAAGGTTGGGCAATCCTGCTTCCGTAGTGATACTTCCTCGGAAACCCAAGGAGGGGTGGCTAATGAGTCGGGTTTGACTCGACGGCACATAACAACAACAACAACATACTATTCTTATCATAGGAGCTCGGGTGGTGTAGTGCCTAAGGGAATTGACTGGTAACCAGAAGGTTGTTGGTTCAAACCCACCAGCCACTCCTCAGAAGGAAGATTGGCAATCTACTTATGTAGTGATACTGCCTCAGAAACCCAAGGAGGGATTGCCGTGGTTGGATCCGACTCCTCAGTAGTGAGTTTGTTTTTGTTTGTTTGTTTTTAGTCTTATCATACATAAATCCATCAGTCTATCTCAATAACACACATTGATTCATTTTATCATTGGTGCATTTTAAATTAAATTATAGAAATCAGTATTCTTTGGGGATATGCTTTGATTTGATTTATTTTTTACTACTGCTTGTGGCCCCAAACCTATAAAGTTAGATGTTAACTTACAGAAAATTGATAGATTGGAGATTATTTTCTTTTGAAAAGTTGCAAATGATTTCTCTCCCACTGGGCGAAAAAAAAAAAATCTATTTCAAAGATTGTATTTTAATTGTCTTAAAATTTATCTGTCTGTTCTGTGTGTAACTTTACAATTTTATCACAATCTACTAAGATCTGTCTTTTTTGGAGTATGTTTAATATCTTGCTGCTTCCCTCATTAATTAGTTAAATAATTAGTTAAATAGATACATATACTCACTCTTTGTATATAGGTTATGCTTTTCAACTTTTTGAAATTTATATTTTCAGGCCTTTAATTTCTTTCCCATTATCACTTGACAATGCTATTATCTACTTGTATCTTTTAGTGACTCATTTTTCCTCTAATGACCCCCTTCCATTTTCCACTACCACTTTGTCTCTTTCCTTTTTATAGGAGAATTCATCAAAATATTTACTTCTCTCCCATAATTTCTTGAACTCACAGCCGTCAGGTTTTCTCACTCATCTGTCCACCAAACTATCTTATCATAATCACCAAGCCACTCCACAATGGTGACCTAATTATCTCATTCCTATTTTACTTATCAGCAGTATTTAACAATATTTATTTTTCCATTCTCCTTGAAATACTTTCATCCTTGACTTCTAGAACACTACCGTCTCCTGGCTCCTTTAATCTCCTTTGCTGGTTCCTTCTCATCTCTTATGGTCCCTATGTGAGGTGAAGGTTTTTACTTGACTACTAACCTGAAGGTTACAGGTTCAACTCACCCAGGGGAACTGTGGAAGAAAGGCCTGGCAATCTGCTTCCATAAAGTTTCTAGAAACCAAAAACACTGTCATTCATTGAGTCAATTCTGACTCATAGTGACCCTACAGAACAGAATATCTTTCTCCCTTGGAGCTGCTAGTTCCAACAGCCTTCCTTTTAGCAGCCAAACACATTAACCATTGTGCCACTGGAGTGCCACCCATAAAGATTATAGCAAAAAAAAAAAAAAAAAAAAAAAAAACTATGGAGCACTCTTTAACACATGGGGTCACAGCAAGTCATGGGCAAACAAATATTGATGGATTTTGCTTATGCCAGACTTGGAAATCTTCATGTAGTCAAAGACAATGATCCTTTTTTAAAAATGTCAACTGGCTACCAGCCAGTTTGGAAATGTGCATTCTGCATTGCACATCTGGGAGTATTGATCTCTACAAAAACCTTAATCACGTGGCAGTAAATTTTAGTGAATCACACTAACCTATAAACGAGCCCTCATGTCACAGTGGTTAAGCAGCTCAGCTGCTAACCTGAAAGGTCAATGGTTTGAACTCACCAGTCCCTTCTGCAGGAGAAAGTTGTAGCAGTCTGCTACCCTAGAGATTACAGCCTTGAAAATGCCATGGGGCAAGTCTATACTACTGTTAAAAAAAAAAAAAAAACCTCCAAACTCACTGCCATCAAGTTGATTCCAACTCATAGTGACCCTCTTTGGGTTTCCAAGCTGGTAAATCTTTATGGAAGTAGATTGTACAGTCTTCCTTCTGCAGAGTGGCTGGTGGGTTTGAACCACCAACTTCTGGTTGGAAGTCAAATGCTTTAGGGACTACACCACCCATTAGGGTAAGTGTAAGTCAGAAACGACCAGAAGGCATTGAGTTGTTTTTTGGTATACTAAACCATGAGATATATTTATGACCCTTCACCTTCTAACATAACTGAATAGTTGTTGCTTTTATTTGCCATCCAGTTGATTCTGACTCATGGCAACATCATTTGTGCAGAATAGATTCGTCCCATTAAGTTTTTCAAGGCTGTGACCTTCTGGAAGCAGACCAGCACTGTCTCCTAGACATTGAGGTGATTTCAAACTATCAACGTTTTGGCTAGTAGTCAAGTAGTAGAAATAAATTTGAATTAACCATATTCCCGTTGTGCTCACAAATAATAAAATTATTATTATTTGCTCCAGCACTGCTTTGTTATTTGAGCTTATTCAAATACCTTGATGTTTTCTTCAAACAGATTTTTTCTATTGCATTTTTTAAAATGAAAGACTATTCAATATAAATTTACCCTTTAAATATTTTCTTATGAAGGGTAATTCTAGTAACTTATTTTAAACATTCAACAGGAAGATTGTTATACACTTTTGAAAATTCTGTGATAAAGTGAATAGGCAATTTAATCTTGATTTCTAACTCTGAGATTCTTGCTATATAGAAACTTTGCATCACTAATCTAAGGATAGTTACCTTTTTTGCATTTAAATCCCCATTTAAAGTTTCTAATCCTGGTAGCATAGTGCCTAAGGCACTTGACTGCTCACCAGAAGGCTGGCAGTTCAAACCCACCAGCCACTCCTCGGAAGGAAGGTTGGGCAATCCTACTTCCGTAGTGATACTGCCTCGGGGTCACTATGAGTCGAGGAGGACTCATGGCAAACAACAATCCTTTTATCTAAACTCTGGTTAATGTGTGTTCTTGATTGTGCTTGGGGAAATTTCAAGTTAATTGAATAATCATACTCTGGTCATTTTCACCAAAGTGCTAAATGCCCTTAGAAAATAATATGCTTGGATTGGGGGCAAACAACTTGGCAAGTCAGAATTCTCCTGAAAAAATGTTGAAATAAATAGTAGATGTTTCTATTTCATTGCTCCCATGATGACATTTTTAGGCTTTATGTCCATATACTTCTGTAACTCTAAATTAACAGGACATTAAGTAATCCTTGTGCTTGGGTTTATACTTGCAACTGAAAATTGTGGTTCAAAAGAATAGCTTATAGATATTTTCCAATTTTGTTGCCATTATCCTACACATTCATGAAATTCTTGTTGTGCATTTGTGTCCGTGGCCTATTTATGAGCTTATACAAAAGTCTTATTTCAATATTCTTATTTTTTTAACCTCAATCATATTCTGTCTACTAACTTATTCATTCACCTTTTTTTTTTAAGATTTAGCACTGAATTATTTTTTAATTTTTCTTCAAATAATTAAATAGACACACAAAAAAAGTAAAAAAAAGAAAATTCTAATAACATGCTATAGTCAGAGAAGGCTATTTCCTGAGAAGAATGACAACTATATTTTGAGCAAAGATAACATCATAGGAAAGCACATAGTCTATCAATATGCCTCTTAATACATTCAAATACTTGGATATCTGACTTCTAGTATATTCGTTCTAAGAATATACTTTCTTACATATACTAAAGAGATGTGTTGTGCCTTTATTTATTTATTTATTGGTTTAATATATTTTATTTTTTATTTTTATTCTTGTT
>NW_006921649.1:1746231-1749559 GCF_000298275.1 Orycteropus afer afer
TCTTCTGTGTCTGTGTTAATTGGTTTCCCTTTTCTTTGTTGAAGAGGGTCTGTGCAATCCTTCTGCCTAGTCCGCCATCTTGCCCCGCCTCTCTGTAATTCTTTATGGAAGCAGAGAGTACCACATCTTTTTCCTGTGGAGCTCCTGGTGGTTTTGAACCACTAAATTTTTGATTAGCAGCCAAACAATTTAACTGCTGTGTACCAGGGGTCCTCAATGAACTAAAATCCATGAGGTGTTTAATTGCTTATTGACATAAGCAGTGTCTGCAGCAGTCTCTCTCTCTCTCTCTTTTTTTTTTTTTTTAATTATTTTGGTCATTTGTGCTTTTAGTTTTAAGACTGAATTCCAGCAAAGCATATTATATTGTCTGAAATTGCAGAATGAATAACAGGCTCATTTCTCATTCAATCATTTCTACCTCAAAGAGAATCCTCTTAATTTATTGGTTATATGTAAAGCCAATCATTAAATTGTATTTGTGAGCCACCTGGGGGTGGGGGAGGCTTCTGGATCAAGAATGGTATCATCTTCATCTGTACAAAAACCCACTGGAAACTCTGACAGCTCAATAAATATAACAGGATGAAAGAAAGGAAGAAAATCAATGTCAGTTTGTGTTGAAAACCTGGTTGCCATTGGAATTAACTCGCGGTAACCTCATACGTGTCCGAGCAGAATTGTGCTCCATGAAGATTTCGATGGCTGGTTTTTCAGAAGTAGATCACCAGGTCTTTCTTCTGAAGCAGCTCTAGGTAGACTCACCTTTTAGTTAGCTCCAAGCCCATCAACGATCTGTATCACTAAGAACTGTAGAACTAATGAAAGCAAGATCCCTGAGATTTGGGACCTGGCATCAGTGATCTTTTTTGATAATATCTACACAGCATTGTACAAATAATTCTGACTTTCAACTTGTTATAAGTAACTTCTTTAGTGCCTATAACTTCAATTTAGTGCATATATTTGCCCTTTCATTAAAAAAAAAAAAAAATGATAACTGCAACACTTCAGGCAGTGCATTTTTGAAAGAATACTGTTTTGAAAAGGTAAAATAACCTGTCCCACAGATGTCTGCTTTTCAACATACATGAAACATAAAATAACCATTCAGAAATATACTAACTACTTGCCCTTGTGCTCAACATTCTCTGATTCTGGTCACGTGTATTAACTCATTCAAGTTTTTTTTTTTGTTTGTTTTGTTTTTTTAATCTCTTTTAAGGGAATGCCTCTAATAATTTAAAGGGATATTCCTAGGGTAGGTCTAAGAGTTTCTCTGGGTTAAAGGTCTTGATGTTTTTCTTAGATATTTTTCCTACATCTGCTTCCATATGCTGCATTGAAGTAAATGTGTGAACTAACACAATGCCTAATACAAAATGGATATTATGAACTTAATGGCATAATTTTAAGAAAATTATCTTGGCAACTTATTGATCAGGATATCTGTTCTCTTACAGATATAATTACTGTTATCTTTTGGAAGACGTTGTATCTTGAAACTTCCCAAATACAGACTTTATGTGAAAAGAGTTCCTTCCCTGGCATCAACTAAAGGAATATTTTATTACAATGATCACTTAGAATCTTTCAAACACATTTTATGTTTTTATGTATTAAATATATATATATATATATATATATTTTTTTTTTTTCTGTGATCAGAAGCAAGTATCTTGAAAGATCTCAGTCCTGATTCATGTTTGTTAAAAATCAAGAAGGAGCAGAAAAAAAGAGAGAGAAAATCCTCACTGCTTTTGAATGAACATTAGACTTATGGAGAGCTGTACAGTCAGAGAAAAAAGATCAATAATTTTTCTTTGTCTTTAAGGACTTAACTTTAAATAGACTTTGATTAGTATTGGCTTGGTTTGAAAACTCAGAACTGATCAATTTTTTTTATAAGTAAGTTTTGCTCTGAATATCAGTCATTTAATCATTTAACTTCATGAGGCATAGGATGGGGCCCTTGAGTGGAAGTTGACAGATATTTTGCAATACAGTGAGAAAACCATAATCAGCTGGTGATATATTATTCTAGTGTTAGCAGTCAGTGGATAAAGACTGGAAAAAACTCTCATGGAATCTGATGAATTACCAAAAATCTGGATTCAAATTCTGAGAACTATTTAGCCTCTCCAGGATCATTTGCCCAACTACATAATAGATGTGGTCTAACCAACCACTTTTTTAAGTTGTTACATATTTTATGAGAAATAAAATACTTTGCTACTTTTTATGATGTGAACTTTGAATATGTGATATCTATTTATTTGTTTTTTTCTTCCAGAGAACATTTTTCAGTTGATCTTGTAATATGCATTTTTCATTATAAGAACCTATTTCTCTGATATTCATATTCCCTACTCAAATATGATTCACTTACCTTTGCCGATCTAAAATGTTTATTGTTGATCTCCAGTGAGATAAATACAGAAATTAAAAATATCTAGAAAAATTTAATAGAAATTTTATATTGCTGTAACTAAATGTATGATTATTTTCTCTGGTAACTTTTTTTTTCTTTTTTTAAACAAAAGATTTAGTCTGCAGTGGACAGAAAATTAGCAGCAGCAATACCACCACCAGCAAAAGCTGGTGCTTTTTCACAAACAGTCTTAGAATCACTGCCCCATAGTCCTAATGATGCTCTTCAGTGCAGATTCAGATCCACATATATAGAATATTTAGGCTCCTGGATCTTTTTGTTTATCTTCTCCTTAGTTCCTTACTTTAATACCAATAGTACTGGGACAAGGACAGTGCAGAATAAAGTGAAAATAAAAGGAAGAGTCTTGTTCTTTCCAGTTTAGTTAATAATTGGACTATTCTCAATTACATTTCCTACTTAAAAAATATAACTTCTAATCCCCCTAATTATAGTTCTCTGAGGCTTCCCACAGTAAAAGAGCTTTAATTTGTTAAATTACATTTTTCACACTGGTCACTCAATGAATCAGTGTCATGTAACATTTTTAATTAAAGTTCCTTAAGTATTAATTTAATACATTTATAAAATTGTGGCATGCTTGAAAACTTATTAAAATATAAAATCTTTTTGTTTTGTTAACTACCTGTGTTTTGGTGTTTTCTAACTCCACTGGAGGAATTCTGTCTCTGGTCTCATGATCTCCTTGACGTGGAAAAGGGCCTTTGTGAATGCCTGTAAAATCTATACAGGCAGTTCCAGATTTAGGACTATTAGATAAATTATACTTATGGCCTCCCTTTTATATATGTTGTTGTTGTTGTTATGTGCCGTCGAGTCGGCCCCGACTCATAGCGACCCCTCCTTGGGTTTCCGAGGCAGTTATCACTACGGAAG
>NW_006921649.1:1749849-1755793 GCF_000298275.1 Orycteropus afer afer
CCTAAGGCACTTGACTGCTAACCAGAAGGCTGGCAGTTCAAACCCACCAGCCACTCCTCGGAAGGAGGATGGGGCAATCTACTTCCGTAGTGATATCGCCTCGGAAACTCATGGAGGGGTCACTATGAGTCAGGTCTGGGATTCGACAGCACATAACAACAAAAATTTGCTAATGTTATCAATCTCAGATATTCCCTCTCAAATTTTCACTTTCAGAAGTTCATTTTTATGATTTATTGTTCAAAACACTGATGTGTAGATTTAATTTTCTAAATAAAATCAGAGGCTGCAGTTTCTTGAAAATGTGGATCCAAATGCTGATTGCTTTGCTAAAGTCAACAGGCAGATACAGGAAGCAGTAAGATGTCACTGCAATATAAATGAAGAAAAAAAAAATTACCATACCGACAACTCTAATTTTCTTACTTGAAATGCCATCCCCATTCCCAGGGATCAACCAGATAATCCAGAACCTTCCACAAGTGGAGTTATTACCACAACTAACAAAATGCCAACATCATCCAACACTTCATCTTTGGAGTAAATTTTTATGATTTCTATATTTTTATGTATATATTATGTATTTATATATATAAGTATATGAGTGTATATATAATAGAAGGCAACAATGTTGAAATCTGAAAAAAAAAAAGAAGTATTCACTTTATGTCATAAGTGACTTGTGATAATGCCCTTGAACTATAATGCTGTTATAAGTTGGGGACTACCTGTACCATGTACTGGGAGAAAAGGATTTAAGTGTTTAATAACAATTTGAAAGGCAGATACAATGAAAGAAACTAAGGAAGAGAGATACTTGGACAGCATCTCTTGGGAAATCAAATTGTCACAACCACCACCTTACCCCTAGACTGTAAACAAGTAAAATCACCCTACAATGCATATAGTGCCACTTTGCATAGGAAAACAGACTGGAATGAAACAAAAGGCAAATATTGCAATTTAGAGAATTTAGGGAGGTGAATTAAGGTGACTAATTATAACATGTTGCAGCTTCCTATCCTACCTTTATTATTTTCTAACCTTGGGTTTCTGAGGCAATATCTCTATGAAAATAGATTCTCCAACCTTCTTTCCGAGGAGTGGCTGGTGGGTTGGGACCACCAGCCTTCTGGTTAGCAGTCAAATGCCTTAGTCACTACGCCTCCAGAGCTCCCTGAAAGTTGCAGCTCTCCATCCCGTGGGAGATATAATATATTATATTCTAAACTAATCTTAAAGATAAAAGTCTGCTAAAACTATTTCTGCAGTGTTGTATACCATTGGCTATATGCTCATGTTGTTTTATAATTATGATTGTATAAAATTAAGCCAGCTCAAATCCTTTTTTTGTAAAATTATGCAGAGAATTAAAAAAACTGTAAATTATCTATTGCTAATGTAAAACTGTGCCAGATACTATTTTTCAAAATATGTGTTTAATATCTTGCCATTGTTTGATATTTGAAGGAGGTCTGGTAGCAGAGTGCCTAAGACATTTGACTGCTAACTGGAAGGTTAACAGTCCAAACCCACCAGGCACTCCATGGAAGGAAGAGTGGGTCTACTTCTGTAAAGATTTACCTCCTTGGAAACCTGAAGGGGTCACTATGAGTTTGTTATCTACGATTTTCTTTCTTTTTTTTTTTTATTACATTAATGAATATCCATACTGAACTTAAATCCAGTGAAGGAAAATGTCTTTAGCACAATCTCACAGAGTTACCAGGCACATCAACATTATCACTGTATGTGACAGCTAAGTTTGTATGTCAACTTGGCTGGGCCTGGTTGAATGGCTGGCCAGCTAGATGTAGCATTCCCCATGATGAGACTGGTAATCATTTCCATGGTAGACTCTACTGTGAGCAGCTGAGTAGCTGCCTTAGGGATGTGGTCTGCTTCCTGTATATAAGGAGAAGCCTTGGCAAGCGGATGGCACACTTGAACCCTGCATGTAGCTGAGTCACTGTTCAGCAGCCTGCCATGTTCTGCTGATCTTGGGACTTTCAGTGAACTTGAATCAGTGGCCTGCTGTGGTAATATTGGGACCGTGCCTTTTCACTTGTTCACCTTGGGTTTGTCAGCCTCAACAGCTGCAGCTGCCTGAGTGGAGAGATGCCTCTAGCTTGAGTGGGCCAGAAGCAAGATGCAGAGCTGAAGCCCAGGGTAGAGGGGATTTCACCCAGCCCCTACAGCCTGGCAACTGGAATTTCTTGCCTCCAAAACTGTAAGAGAATAAACCCCTGTTTGTTAAAGCCATCCCATTTGTGGTATCTTCTCTTGGAGCAGCACTAGGTAACCAAAACACCATACAAATAAAAAGCGTTTTCAGATCAGTCTATCCAGGTTATAATATTGCACTACTCTTTGGACTTGTAGAGTTCATATTTACTTAAGAATTACCTAAGAGTTTACTAAGTATCTGTCTTTGACTATATTCTCTAGAGGAGCAAAACCAGGGAAGCATATATGTAAACACATGTACTCCTCACTTATCGACTATCTCATCATGTGACACTTCACATTTACAAAAGTAGTAAAAAGTCTACTATCCAATTATTTTACATATTAATGACATATGTCTACTGTAATGAATGCCAGGGTACTGGGTGAAAATAACACTGGGAGCTTTGGTGATTTGATGTAGTACCTAGGACATTTGACTGATAACCAGAAGGCTGGTGGTTCCAACCCACTAGCCACTTCTCAGAAGGAAGGTTGGGAGATCTATTTCCATAGTGACACCACCTCAGAAACCCAAGGAATAATCGCTATGAATTGGATCCAACTCGACAGCAGTGAGTTTGGGTTTTTGTTTGTTTTTTTTTTCAGTGATAGTTAAGGTTATATGTCAACTGAGCTGAGGCAAGATTCTCAGTTGTTTGACAGTTATATAATGATGTAATTTGGCAGTTATGTAATGATGTAACTTGGCATTTATGTACGATGTAATTTGGCAGTAACATAATGATTAACATAATGATTCTATCTTGTGATCTAATGTCATCATCCTCCTTTTTCACATAACCCAAACTTTCCCATATCAAACCTGGTCTTTGGAACCTAACCACACCAATAATTAGTACGCACAGAGATATATTTATTTCAGGGAAAGGAATCCTGCAGTTGTGGAGATGGCAAGTCCTGAATTCTTGTGTTAGTCATCAGGCTAGAGACTTCTGACACAAGTGGTTACAGGGTCTGAAGAACAAAATTCACTGGTCAGGTGGAAGGCTACTGGCTCATGGATTTGTAGGAACTGGTGAATCCCAAAACCTGAAGGTCAGGAGGCAGGCTGTTGGCTCAAGCACCCTACCAAGAACTGGAGGTCCTAAGATGATGAGGCAGATGCAGGATCAAGAGAGATCAAACTTTGCCAGATCATCTATATCAGTTCATACTAAATTTCAAAATTGAGAATGATTACATAGTATCTGCCAAACTGCTAAGAATCATGTCCTAGCTAAGCTGACATATAACCTTAACCATGAGTCCACTTATATTTGGTGCCTATACATATCTCTTCAAACCTTACAAAATCTCTAAATAAAGACAATTATAAAGTCTTACTTGCACTTAACATGATACCACTAATAGCGTACAACCAAAAACACTCCAGCCTCATTTATAATAAATAATGGAACAAGCAGGATGGAAAACAAAAATATTACACACACACATACATACACATACATAACAGAACAAGGAAGATATACTCATAACAATTACAATCTTCAGTTCTGCAACTAGTCACATGGTGTTTGTTATGTGCCGTCAAGTTGGCCTCGACTCATAGCGACCCCTCCTTGGGTTTCCGAGGCAGTATCACTACAGAAATAGGATTGCCCAACCTTCCTTCAGAGGAGTGGCTGGTAGGTTTGAACTGCCAGCCTTCTGTTTAGCAGTCAAGTGCCTTAGGCACTATGCTACCAGAGCTCCTAGTCACATGGTTGTCGCTGAGCCATTTTCTTGAAATAAATTTCTTTCTTTCTTTCTTTCTATCTATCTATCTATCTATCTATCTAGCAATCATCTATCTATTTATCATCTATCTTGATCAGATCTATCTATCTATAAGAGATAGATAGGAGCTCTGGTGGCATAGTGCCTAAGGCATTGGACTGCTAACCAGAAGGCTGGTGGTTCAAACCCATCAGCCACTCCTCAGAAGGAAGATTGGGCAATCTCTTCCATAGTGATACTGCCTTGGAAAGCCAAGGAGGGTTTGCTATGAGTCAGATCTGACTCAATCGCAGTGAGATTTTATAAGAGATAGATAGATACAGATACAGATATAGATGATATAGATACAGATAAATATAAGCTTCACTGGTTTTGTTTCTCTAGAAAACCCAAAGTAAAACAATGTCTCTTCTGCACACCTCTGCATCACCAATTTTCCAATTATGTTCTTCCCAAGTCCCTGACCATTGAGCCAAGACATTGACCACAGCCCATGAATCCATATATACTCATGCATCTGGGCATCTCTCCTTCTGAGCTAAATAAACAACAGATGCACTGCTCAAAATTCTACCTATTGGTAAGATTTCACTTTACAACTCTACTTCAGAAAGGTACAAGAAAAGAGTTGCAGTGTTACTTCTGTCCACTTCTGAGGGGTGCTTTCATAATGTGCAAAACCACCTGTAAACCAGGCATGAATTTTTTATTTCTCACTCAATTTATTTTAAGGAACTTCCCATGAGTTCATAGGTGCAGATTAGAAAGAAAGTAATGTGACATGAGTAAGGACTACAGCAAATGGGCCAATTTTACATGCAACTCACTTGTGCATACTACCACTCCTGCTGAAAACTGATCTTGTATATACCACTTCCACGTAATGATGGAGTACTGCTGTGCATTGTCTGAATTTATGACTACTCACTGGTCCAGCTAAAACCCATTTTGTGAAGGGCAGCTCAAGCCACATGGTGACTTGATGGCCTATTTTTAGATCTTTATTCTCTACTAGGCTCAGTAACACAACAAAAGCTATTTCCTAAAAGGAAAATAATTATTTGCAGAGAATGGCAGAGCTTTGCTCCATACTTCTAAGGGTCTGCATTGTGACTGAACAATAGGGGCCTGCCAAAGAATCCAAGAAACATCTTCATCTGCCCATGACATTTCAACAGCCTTTGGATCGGCTGAATCATATGACCCAAGTGGCAGAACACCTTGCATGGCAGCATGAACCTATTGCAAAGCTTTCTCTTGTTCTAGGCCCCACTCAAAACTAGCCAGTTTTCAAGTCAGTTAATAAATAGGCCATAGTAGCACATCCAAATGAGGGACAAAAGCCACAGAGGCCAACCAGACATTGTATCTCCTTTTCAGTTAGGGGCAAATGTAACAATCTATTCTTTACTTTAGAAGGAATATCTCAAGATACTCCACACCACTGGACTCCTACACATTTCACTGAAGTAGAAGTTGCCTAAATGTTTTCAAATTTTCCAAATGTCTCACCAGTAATTCTAGAGTCATTAACAGTTCTTCATTACTAAGTCCAATACTGCCTCGGAAACCCAAGGAGGGGTCGCTATGAGTCGGGTCCGACCCGACAGCACATAACAACAACAAACAAATCAAGAATATGAACCAGGGTGACATCTTGTGGAATGTAAAGGCAATCAAAATCCCTGTGGACTAAATTATGGCAGAGTGCTGAGTAGTTGATATGCCTCTGAGGTAGGACAGTATAAGTATATTATTGGCCTTGACAGCTGAAAGCAAACTGCTTCTGATAGATCCTTCAAAACTAGAATCTAGAAGAAAGCATTGGCCACATCAATAGCTGCATACCAGGTACCAGAGATGTATTAACTCTCTCAAGCAATGAAACCACTCTGAAACAACAGCTGTATTTGGAGTCACCACCTGGTTAAGTTTCTGATAATCTACTGCTATTCTCCAACATCCATCTCTTTTTTTT
>NW_006921649.1:1756438-1776412 GCF_000298275.1 Orycteropus afer afer
GACTCGACGGCACATAACAACAACAATAACAACAACAAAGTAGAAAGTTACAAGTATAAATTATTTTCAGTGTAGTGGGGTCCTCAAGGGACCTGGTCTCCACTTTATTCAAGGAATTATGAGTCTTTAAACTAGCTCAAGTCTGGGAATTAATTAAAGAGCTATGACTCTATTTTGTGATAATTTAAATTAGACTGTCATTCACTTGACCCAGAATTCTTCCACTTGTACAGATTAAGTAAATAGTTAGTAGATTTCCCATCTATTTCACTCCTGGGAACACCATGATTAAGTAACCAATGCCAAAAATTCACATGAGTCCTACTATTCTGATTAATGCATTGACTCTGCTATGCATTAAGGTAACTATACCCTCTTTGTCTTTGGTGAAGTGCCACCATTTGGTCTCTACCATTCTGGGGTCCAATCAGCCCCACTGTAGTTAGGTATCTTAATTTAGCTAGGGCAATTCCCACTCTCAAATCTGACTTCATAAAATAGCAATCGCAGCAGTGTTCAAGAATGCTAGGGCTCTGTTCACAAATTAGTTCCTCTCCTTTGTGGTGAAGAATGTGTCCTTTGGTCTGTGCATCCAACATAATAAATCCTCTCTATCATGCCAATTTCCCTAAGCCTTTGAATAACTTCTTCAACAGTATGTCAAGGCAGGTCTAGTACTTCAACTTGATTTTGTGTAGGCAACCTCTTGATCCATGCATCAGTAAACCAACCAAATAAGCTATTAAATCCTTTTCTAAACTTTCAAGCTGAAACATTGAATGAAGAATCTGCTTAGTGGGCTCAGATCAATATGCTCAAACTGATCCAACTTCGTTCCTTGTTGCATGATCCTATTCCTTAATAGTCATTCCCATACATATCACCCAGGTTCCTGTTTGTATATATAAGAAAAATCAAGAAGTTCTTTTGGAGTGTAGTGTGTCTCCTCATGGCACACACTTGGTATTTCCCCTCATGAGGCCTCACTGGGATGTAAGTCTAGTTATAGGTCTAGTAACAAAAATCAGAGTTAGGAGTGGCTCCTGGAGACCTCTGGCAATATCTTGTAAGGCATCTGTCTTACATAGTACTCCAAGCAACCATGCCCCAGGCATCACCCAGGAGATACTCAGATAAAGACTTCAGATACAGCTGGATTAATCTCACCCAGATGAGGGTAGAAGGGGTAATGATTTTAATGGAGAGGGTGACTTAGCAGACAAAGATGGAGTGATATGTTTAGAAGGGAGTTAGAGTGCTGGTTTTGTTTATAGGAGTACTTCAATGGAATGTAAAGGCTCAATGTCCCCAGCTTCCTGATTATGGGCCCACGTGTTCTCTTCCAAAGTTTCAAGATCCCATATCTGCCAAATCAATGCCCTCACTTTAACATCAGACACCATTCAAGGTTGGGAATGCAATTGACCTTGTAATTCAGCCATTTCTACGATAAACTCTGAGTTGTTTTTTTTTTTGGCTCTGTAACTACAAGAAATAAGACTTCTTCCAGGGCACAAGTAGAAAAACTTTCAGGTCTTTTATGCTGTGCTTGAGCTGTGGCTATGAAGCCTTGAGCTCATTCCTTACTTTCACTACTATGTCTACTGATAATAGGTCCAACCAGTCAGCTTCCTTATGCTTCTCATTCTGACAAAATTTTAGAAAAGTATTAAATATTTAATTACCCACAGTCTTATTTCTTACAATTATTTGACCCAAAAGCAGTGATATTTTGCATATTGACGCCTCATGCCATGTGTTAGCAATACCCTATGTACTACTGGAGGCAGAGTCATCAGTGCCTTTAAGACTTGAGAATTTAACAAAACTTGAGAATCAATTCAACAAATTCATCCTTATGATTTTTGTTTCTCTAAAACCACTTTTGGTACCAAATATCTTAGGCTGGGTTCTCTAGAGGGGAAGTAAAGTGTAGATATAAATTTGTGTAGAGAGATTTATTTCAAAGAAAAAGCTCATGAAGTTATTGATGCTTGAAAGTCCCAAATCCAGGGGTCTGTCATCATTCTGGAGGCTTCTCCTGACTCATGTGGTTGTAGGGACTGACAAAGCTAACATAGACTGCATAGGTAGAAGGCTGATGGGTAATGGGGTTTTGGAAACTGGTGAACCCAATATCTACAGATAATGAGTCAGATGCTGGATGAAGAGAGCAAGACTTGCCAGAACATCCATATATATTGAATGCAAGACACACCCCAAGGAAACTTCCCTTTCAACATATTGACTCCTCCTCACATCAGATCCCAAAATGGAGGATGATTACATAAGATGTGCCAAGCAACTGAGAATCATGACTTAGTGAACCATAACCTTGACCATCATAGTATCTAAGAGTACAGTCAGTTAATTTAAAGATTAATGTTTGAATATAGTCACTGTGGTATCTTAATGAGTAATTTTCTAAGAACCAATCTCCTTTGTCAAAAGTCCAACAGTTATTAAAGCTACAATTATCTACCTATATATTATAATAGTACTATAATAATAATAGTGAACAAAGTTAATTTTAAGAGCAGTAATATTATTAATAGCTATTGCATTTTAAACACTTACTATAAGTCATGCACTTTGCTAACTACAGAGATCACTATGGATAAGAATCAGTATGAATCCAATCTGTAAAACAGGTAGATTGATCTAGCCCCTTCCCACTTCTCAGTCATTTCTGACACCAGTTACCAATCTTTCTTTGGTGCCCTGGTGGCACAATCATTAAGTGCTCAGCTTCTAAACAAAAAGTTGTCAGTTTGAACCCACCAATCACTCTATGGGAGAAAGATGTGGCAGTCTGTTTCTGTAAAGATTTAAAGCCTTGAAAACCCCATGGGAAATGTGTACTCTATCCTATAGAGTTGTTATGTGTCAGAATTGACTAGACAGCAATAGATTTTGGTGAGTACTTTACAGCTAAGTATCATGATGGATAATTTAGAACTATACCATGATATTATTTATTTTTATCATCTAATAAAAGTTTGTCATGCATTTTTGTTTTTTAAGAAAATACTATATACAGTGAGCCCTTCATATCTGTGAGTTCTCCAACTATGGATTCAACCAACTGTGGATCAAAAATATTTGAAAAAAACAAATTCCAGAAATTTCCAAAAAGCAAAACTAAAATTTGCTGCATGCTAAGCAGTAAACTGAATCTGCACAAATGAAGTGATGTGTAGGGATACACTGCTATAATCTCCTATGATTTCTCACATCCTCAGTCTCTCTCCAGTACTCATTGTGTGGGCATTGTTTGCCTTGATTCTCCTCGTGTTGTGTGCACCTTTTGTTTCTGTGAAAAAATGGCTACCAAAAAGCAATCAAATGATCAAAGCAATCCCTCAAAGGCTAAGATGGAGTGTAAAGTGCTATTTGCATAGCATTTACATTGTATTAGGTATTATAAGTAACCTAGAGATGATTTAAAATACACGGGAGGATGTGCATGGGTTATATGCAAAAACTGCACCATTTTATAAAAGGGACTTGAACATCCATGGGTTTTGATATCTGAGGGGTTCCTGGGACCAATCCTCTGTGGTTACTGAGGGATGACTGTACTTAGTTTTAGACTATCTTGAATAGGTTTGGACATAAGTATAAAAACTGCATACAAAGAAAGGGCACTGATTCTAAACCCTATAAGCATGTCCTTGACAATTGCAAATGAATTTTTTTTTTTTAACTAAGTAATACAAATAGCAACTCATTGGACAAATCCATCCCATAGATAAGCTTAGTTTGGTCTATGAAATGTTTAAAAAAAAATTCTTATATGTTTTCTTTTTTTTGAAATCAGTTGTCATGGATTGAATTGTGTCCCTCACCTAAATAAGTGTCAACTTGGATAGGCCGTTATTCTCAGTGGTATGACAGTTATGTAATGATATAGTTTGGCAACAGTGTAGGTATAGTTTGGCAGTTATTTAATGACATAATCATCTCCCATAATGCTCTCTGATGGAATTATCCTCCATTGGTGGAATGTTTTAATTCTGATCTCTGTGTGTTAATGAGACTGGATTAAGTTATGTTAATGAGGATTAGGTTATGTTTGTTATGCTAATGAGGAGAAAGGGTGGGATACAACCCCCTTACTCAAGTCACAGCCCTGATCTAATGTAAGGAGAGTTGCATTACCTTGTATCTTACAAGAGATAAAAGAACAGAGAAGACAACAGAGAGAAGGACCTAACATGAAAAAAGAAGAGCCAGAAATGAAGAACATCCTTTGTACCCAGGTCCGTGCTCTGAGAAACCTTCTAGACCCAGAGGAAGACTGATCCCAAGACACATGGAGTTGTCCAAGGGATATCAACCCCACAGATGTTGATTGGAGACAATGACTTTTCTCTCAGGGATGACCAAGAGAGAAAGACTTTCCCTAGAGCTGGTGCCCTAAATTTGGGCTTCTAGCCTCTAAACTGTGAGAGAATGAACTTGTTTCTTAAAGCACATATTTCTGTTTCTTGTGGTATTTCTGTTATAGCAGCACTAGATAATTAAGACAGATGCCAATGTTAAAAAAAGTGATTTTACATAAAATTAGAATATCTGGTTTCTCTTGATGAATCTGAAGGTGTGGCCAAATTGGACCTGCATTCTATTTCCACGTAGTAGATATTTACCAGGACTGAGTTGTAACTTCTTCCTTTAAACAAGTAAAGCACCCTCTACTTCATACCCTCCCCACCCTTTCCTGTAGCAATCATTCTTCACTGGTATAAAAATCAGCTTGGCCTCTGTCAGCATTTGTACTTGCAATCTCTGTTTTATGTGTTTATTATGACTGCTCAACCAGCAGCAATATCTGTGAATAATATACTACTCCAGAGATCTTACACTTTATTCACGTAGAAATAATGGGAAACTTCGCAAATATTCTATTCTACAGCAGGCATTATTTCAATGAATCACTTTTGACTTTAAAAATACAAATATCCCATTGAAATCTAATTTTGCTCTGTGTTCTCTGTTCTTAATGAAAACACAGTGTCAAAACATTGTGAAGAAATGATGAATAATGAGGCTAGATTAACAAACTAAAATTCAAGTTTTGTTTTCTAAAGTACAAGAGAGACATTTAATAACTTTTCTCTCGTGATTGTTAAAAGGCAAAATAGCCATTCACTCTTTCCTTTATTCAAAGTAATATATTAAACTTCTTAAATAATCTTTGATACTTCTCCAAATATGGACTTGCAGATTTTGTAATATGTAGCATAGCAGTATAACACATGCATATATTATAGTAAATGAACAAAGAAAAATAATGCCCAAAGCAGGAAGAAAAAAAAAAACAAAAAACTGCCCATTATGAATTTTTGGTTTTAATATTATTTTGTCAAGTAAATTTTATTAAAGTGAGAGGTTTTAGTCTAGGTATTTGACTGCTAACCAGAAGGCTGGTGGTTCAAACCCACCAGCCACTCCTCGGAAGGAAGGTTGGGCAATCTACTTCCATAGTGATACTGCCTCGGAAACTCGAGGAGGGGTTGCTATGTGTCAGGTCTGAATCGACAGTACATAACAACAACAAAAAAAACAACGTAAGCTTTAGTATACCAGCTTTTCTCTATGCTAAGTTTTGAAAAATTTATGAAAGCCATACATATGACAATGCAAATTTATTGTCATTCATTGTTAAACAACAATGAAGACAGAAGGCAGTAATAAAAAAATAATAAAAATAAAATTGAGAAATAGAACATAATCAAGATAAAATTTTCTGAATTATTCATTTATTTTTGCTGTTTTCTTCCCCTCTTGCAGATCTTGATCAACCTCATACTTGCAGATTCACAAGTCTGTAAACGCATACAAACCACTATATAACATCTTAGTATTCTTTAAAGTTCACTATACTTATACAATGAATTCTGCACCTAATCTGCATTTTAAAAATGCAGACCAAGATTTCTATGCTAGGCTTAATGCCAGCATTAAAAGCTGTGACACCAGCATCCCATGTGGTAAAATTGCATAAAACTAAATGTTATTCAGATACAAGCTGCATCATGCCCAAGGGACTTAAAACATTTGAAATGATGAAACAATATAAGACATAAGAATAAATTTGCAATATTGATGAAACATGCAGTAAGAGGAATTCAGAGAATGATTTGTACATAAAATCATGAGGATTTAAGACAGTAAATATATTCTTCTAGTTAAGTGATTTCTTTATTTGCCTTATTATCCATCAGAAATATGTTTGTGTGTTGTTAATATTTTGTTATTCCCTTTAAAATGTGTGTTTAATTAATTGATCCTATTTACAAATAATAGCTGTCACCCCTTATTATAGCTTTTCTTATTCCACAAAGAAAGGTTAGCATAGTACTCAAGAGAGAAGATACACATGAGATGAGTCCTAAATTAATAGCTGTGTAAATTTGAGCAACTTCATGGAGCATCAATTCTCTAGTTCCTGAGGTAATGTATATAAAGCATCTGGCCTGGCATTTCATATATACCTTCCTAAAATTACATCTCTCTCTGCATTTAAAATGGTAACTTTGTCAATATATATCTTAGATATGAGCTCCAAAAAAACCAAACTCACTGCCACGGAGTGGATTATGACTCATAGTGACCCACATGGAATTTCCAAGGCTATAAATCTTCATGGAAGCAGACCGTCTTATCTTTCTTCCTTGGAGCGGCTGTTAGGTTCAAACCACTGACCTTTTGGTTAGCAACCCAATGCCTTAACCACTGTACCACCAGCCCTCCTTTAGATATGAACTACTTACATGAAAATAATTGTATCATGTATACTGTTTAGAAATCTGCTACAGCTGAGGGAATTACAAAGTATTTTTTATCCAACATGCTTTTTATGGTTGCCTATTATTTCACTGGGTGCACTTAGCATAACTTGTGAATGTCCTGTTGTTAGTTTGGCTGTTTCCAATATTTTACTACTATAAGCAAAGCAAGGAGCTCTGGTGACATGAGGCCTAAGGCATTTGACTGTTAACCAGAAGGATGGTGGTTCAAACCCACCAGCCACTCCTCAGAATGAAGATTGGGCAATCTACTTCTGTAGTGATACCACTTCCAAAACCCAAGGAGGGATGGCTATGAGTTGGATGCAACTCGAAGGTAATGAGTATTTGGTTTTGATAGGAGCAAAGCTGTGGTAAACTTGTAAGTATATGTCTGTGAAAATCTATCTGATAAAAAAAATGACGCTCACTTTACTTTAATAGTGGCACATGTTAAAGGTTATAATTATTATTTTAAAATACATGTATGTTTTTCATGAAATTGATCTTTGAAGGTTAGAAAAATATTGTAGAATTCTAAAAACAATATAAAAGAAATAAGATGTTCTTGGGAATATATGTTATAAAGAAAATATATTATTCTCCTTTTAGTTAATTGATTTATTTCTTTATGTAGTGTGGGATTTTGTCCATTGTGATAAGGTATAGCTCATTTGAGGAGGCTGTTGAAGTGTTTAATTCTTTTATAAACATTGAGGTTAAAGTAATTTTATGTTATGTATAGGACAACAACTTACTTATCAACTAATGTGATCACTGTTGTTCTTATAAAAATCTGTTTTATAAGTTTCTCTGAGCTCTGGTAGCATAGTGGCTAAAGCACTTGACTGCTAATCAGAAGGCTGGCGGTTCAAACCCACCAGCCACTCCTCGGAAAGAAGGTTGGGCATTCCTACTTCTGTAGTGATACTGCCTTGGAAACCCAAGGAGGGGTTGCTATGAGTCGGGGCCGACTCGACGGCACAAAACAACAACAACAACTACTATATCAATTTACTGTTGGGATTTTTGGAACACTATTTCAAAATACTCGAGGAAACATTTCTTCCTATAGCAAGACCATGATCTTTGTGGAAAGAAACTGAAATGACATTTTTATATTTCACATTTTATCATGCATTAGAAAAACAAGGAAATCCCCGCATAATTTTAAATAGGCCATGTCACTTATGTAAGAACAGGAAACTAAATAAGCATGGGGAAAATATCAGAATGAATCTCAAAATAATAGAAATTATAAAGACACCAAAAATGATGACAATTAAAAAAGAACAAAAAGTGATTAATTATATAAACTAAATGAACTTTTTAAAATAAACATGTATTAGCAGGAGTGTAAATTTATTTTAATTTATCATTGAAAAAAATGACAACAGAGAAATCTGAACTATCATGGGGAATTACAAAGTAAATATGTATTCTAGCACTATATGTTTATAATTTTAGAAAAATAAATTTATGGAGCTATATTCCATTAGGGAGCTCTAATAGCGTAGTGCCTAAGATACTTGACTGCTAACCAGAAGGCTGGTGGTTCAAACCCACCAGCCACTCCTCAGAAGGAAGGTTGGGCAATGTACTACTACTACTACTACTACTACTACTACTACTAGTGATACTGCCTTGGAAACCCAAGGAGGGGTCGCTATGAGTCGGGTCCAACTCCACGGCACTTAATAACAACAACCATATTCCATTAGTAAAAAATATTTCTGTTTATTGAATCAGAGTAATCTTTTTTTTTTTTTCTGTAAAATTGTATCAATTTCAGTAGCAATTATAAAGAAATATCCCTGACTTAAAATGTTTTATTTAAAGAAAAATAAGTAATTAAAAATACTACTAATAATAGAAGGAGCTCTGGTAGCGTAGTGCCTAAGGCACTTGACTGCTAACCGGAAGGCTGGCAGTTCAAACCCACCAGCCACTCCTTGGAAGGAAGGTTGGACAATCAACTTCTGTAGTTATACTGCCTCAGCAACCCAAGGAGGGATCGCAATGAGTTGGGTCCGACTCGATGGCACATAACAACAACTAATAATAGTTAACATGCATATAACTGTTACTAGTACCTTAATTAAATAATTGGATACATTAACTCATTATCCTCAAAACAACCCTATGACGTAGGTACTACAGTGATACTAATTACTATCTTGATGTAACAGATGAGGAAACTAGGGAATAGAGAGATTAAAATACCTGACTCAGTGTCTCAAAACTAGCATGTGGCAGAGCTGGAGTCTGAACCCAGCAAGTATATTTCTTGATTGTACTCCTAGCATTCTGTTACATAGCCTTTTTCCACCAGTCACTGATTTAATTCACAATGAACTAAAGGTTCTAAATCTCTCTGATATTAATATGCTTTCTAATAAGGGGAATTAAGGTCAAATAAGCTTATGAAGTATAACATTCTCAAATCCAATTTGGAAATTCCCACTTTGAAATTGAATGTTTATCAATTTTCCAAATTTTTTTTTACAATCTGTATAAAAAGTACTTGACTCCATCCAACAATGATAAATCTGTTTTAAATGGATTGATTAAAGATTCTAAACAAACTATTTTCTAAAGAGAGACAGATATATCATTCAATTAGTAGTAGGATTATTTTGGTCCTATGGCTGATGTGTTGTGGCTCAGTCAACAACATGCACAATTACCCTTTACCTGAGAACATATATTAATAAGAATCCATTTAGTTCAGGTTTTAGATATGCTACTGCATGAATCTGAAAAAAAAATATGTGGATACAAATAAGGGAGATTATTGAAACCATAGACATAATCATGATATATTCTTAGTTATTGGAGATTTTATAAAGGAAAAGAGAAAATGATTCATCTTCTCAGGCTTTAGGGCATCTGATTCTTCAGCCATTTAGCTCATTCTACACTGTACTATCAGTGACACTTTCACAGTGATGCTCTGATTTTTTCATTCTTCCCCTAAGTATTCATATTTTTTTAGTAAGGTGGCTTTGTGAATTATGGCCACATTAATTATGGCCATATCCATTAAGAAAAATGGAGATTAGATTCTCAAAATAAAATAGTGTTAAATTAATCATCTACATCAGGAGTACTTAAACTATGATCCACAGATGTTACAGAAATAATGTATGCATGTGTATTTCTGTCCATGCATGCATGTCTGTTGTACATACAGTGTTCCAGGAAGAAAGTTAAGCTTTCATGAGAGTTTTCTAATGCTTATGGCCCCCAGAATGTTTGGTATTTCACATATTTAAAGTGAAAATATGGTCTGTTAGCCTGAATTTAGTGGATGATTTTCTTTTTCTTTTTCGTATTGATATCTTAATATGCTAACAAAGACATGATCTAAACTCAGAAAAATAGAGACAAAAAAAATTTTAAAGAAAATATGTAAGACATAAAACCAGCAACACTAAATAAAAGAAACTTGTTCTTCTATTTGAAGATGAATTTCTTTTATTTAGGGTTACAGGTTATTAGACAGATCCTATGAGTTGTTTTATATGCTACTATGATAAAATCCATAGCTAATAAAGAGCCAACTAATTTGGTTCTTTCTGTATTAAGTATTTTGTCAGTAGTCTATATGACAATTTTGTATCTACATTTTATTAGCAGTAAGTATTGATATATTAGTCTCAAATATACCAATGATTATGAAGATGGCACAGGACTGGACAACATTTCATTCTGTTAAATGTAAGTCACCATGGTCGGAGCTAACTCAAATGCAAATAACAACAACAAATAGATTATTGTTGTTGTTGTTGTTATGTGCCATTGAGTCGGCTCCAACTCATAGCGACCACTCCTTGGGTTTCCGAGGCAGAATCACTACGGAAGTAGGATTGCCCAACCTTCCTTCCGAGGAGTGGCTGGTGGGTTTGAACCGCCAGCCTTCTGGTTAGCAGTCAAGTGCTTTAGCCACTATGCTACCAGAGCTCCTGTTAGGTCACTGAAAAATGTTTTATAAGGCTTTTTTTTTTTTTGGTGTTTCCTATGTATTTGAAAGCACAGACTACTTCAGTGTCAATCAGTCATCATTCAGAATTTGGGAGATGAAAGTAAAGTAAAAGGATCTTGGCTAATAAGGAATTTACTCAAAACTGCATAAGCATGTTATAAAATTCATATGCAAAGCCATCATAATAAGTAGATGCATCAAGTTGCTGATGTTGTATAGCCACCTCATTTATATTAAGGTTACATGATCTTAAAAGTTTCTGTAGATGTCGAAAGAAGGAGAAGATCAAGAGGGTGAGGAAGAGAGTATGTTTTCATGAGAAGGGGATACTTACATCTTAAGCATTATTAGTCACATTATCAGACATTTTCAAGGCTCTTATATCTATCCAGAGCATGTGAACATAGTACTTGAGACATTTTAAAGTACCATACTTGTGAAAGAGTCATTGTCCTAAAAAGACACTTGGATAAAAGTGTGTAAGATGGAAGGTTTCCTTGGAACTGCTTTAGGTTTTTATATGCCATAGAACTTTCCAAAATTCTGGTTAAATATTATACTTATGAAGGTTAATTTTTTTAGTAAGAAGTCCTGCAGTTTAGGCTGAGATATTAATTGATGTTCTAAACTCTTAATTTTCTGTTGGATCGTTCATATTCTCTCTAATGTAAAAATAATTGAAGTACTAATAAAAGCTTTACAACACACAAAAGGTTAGTAAAATTATCAGGTTACATTAATGAAGGAAAGCACTGTTGTTGCCTCAATATCTTTCTGATTCCCACTATATTTTCTCTTTCATGTAAATTATTAAATACCCACATTTAATTAAAAGTATGAGGTTCATGTGGGAGGGAAAAAGAACAACAGAACAACAAATATGCATAGCTAACTGATGTGATCAGCAAAATACTGTTGAATTCTAGAAACCCTAGGGAAAAATAAAAATATAGAAGATGAATGATATTCAGGAAGATATGTGATGAATACTGTCAAATATTTTAGGAGTTAGTCAATGTTGTGACTAGTAATGACACTTTTATAACAGAGTTTAACTATAAAATACATCTTCATAGTTGATGTTAGCATGAATTTTTTTTTTCTAAGGGTTCTTGGTACTAAAGACTGATTAAAACAGTAGTAGAGGTAATAACTAATTTCCAAAGTAAATTTTAAACATAAATAAAATAAAACTGCAAATTTGAGGAAAAAATCCTGTTTAAATCTGCAGCTCCCAAACTGTATTATTGAGACATTTTATTTCTTTCATCATGTCTATCATTGAATTTGTATTGAGAAATTACAAATTTCTATTTAAAAAATACTTGGAAATCATATAATACCTGGAGAGATACTTGTTTTTTTGATTGTGTAATGCTATATTATTTGGTAGAAAACTTCCTATGTTGTAATGATGCCACAAATCTATTTGAAAATTACTTAATTGTTGCTAATATGCAATTCTTTTATGGAAATAGAAGCAGGACATTTATGAGATGTATATGTATATATAATAAACAGAAATTCCTTAAAACAAAAGTTACAAGCATTTGTTTTTGTTGTTATGTGCCAACATGTTGGTTTTGACTCATAGCAACCCTATATACAACAGAGGGAAACACTGCCTGGACCTGTGCCATCCTCAAAATTATTTTTATATTTGAGCCCATTGCTGCAGTCACTGTGTCCATCCAGCTCATTGTGGGTCTTCTTTTTTGCTGACCCTCTACTTTACCAACAGTGATATCCTTCTCTGGGAACTGGTCCATCCTGGTAACATAACCAAAATACATGAGATGAAGTCTCACCATCCTCACTGCTAAGAAGCATAGAAGCATTTTGGCTGTACTTCTTCCAAGACAGATTTGTTCATTCTTCTGAAAGTCCATGGTATGTTCAGTATTCCTCACCAACAACGTAATTCAAAGGCATCGATTCTTTGATCTTTCTTATTCATGATCAATTTTCACATGCATATGAGGTGACTGAAAATACCATAGTTTCAGTCAGGTGCACGTTTGTCTTCAAAGTGACATCTGTGCTTTTTAATACTCTAAAGAGATTTTTTTGTGGCAGATTTTCGCAAAGCATTGTTTGATTTCTTGGCTGTGGCTTACTTTACTTGGATTATGGATCCAAGTAAAATGAAATCCTTGATGACTTCAGTCTTCTGTTTGTTTATTGCTTATTGCTTCAGTTCATTTGTAGTTACCATCTATCATTTTTTTCAAAGAAATTAGATTGCCACCAAACCAGAAAGAAAAAGCCATTTAATTTGTATTTTCTTTTTAATTATATGTTTAATGGCTAGCCCAGAAGGGCTTCAAGATCTTACTGTTGAATAAAATGAACATTGTCTCCTAAACTAATATGTGAGGTGGAAAAAAAAAAAAAAAGAGAGAGTAGGGGAAATAAACAAAAAGTTTTGTACATGGATTTCTGGGACGAATAACAATATTTATTAGCAGGCTTATTTTGATCAACTAACCTGGTCTCATCAACCAGAAAGAGGACCAAAAAAGTTTAGGAATAAAAGACATAAAGTTAGAGAGTTAGGTGCCCTTCTTAACACCTGCCTACCCCACTCTTTTTCCCACAGGACACACCATGGTTTTGTCACTGTGAGAATTGAGAGGAAACCAGTGCCAGTTTTAAATTTAGGGAAAATACATATACATAGTTGTGGTAGTTATGTTTGTGTGTCAACTTGGGTGGGCCTGGTTGAGTGGCTGGGAAGCTGGTGGTAGTTATTCCCCATGATGAGACTGGCAATCAGCTCCACGGTGGGATCTACCACAAGCAGCTGAGTAGCTGCCTTTGGGATGTGGTCTGTGTCCTGTATTTAAGGAGAAGCCTTGGGAATGGTCACTAGTCTATGGCATTCTTGGACCCTGCATGGAGCCGTGTATTGCTCAGCAGCCTGCCATGTTCTGCCAACCTTGGGACTTAAAATAGACTTAAGTTAGTGGCCTGCTGTGTGGTTTGTTAACATCCGGACTGTGCCTTTTTACTTGTCTACCTTGGGGCTCCCAGCCTCAGCACCCATTTGAGTAAAGAAATGCCTCTAGCTCCAGTGGGCCGGGAGCAGGAGACAGAGCTGGACTCCAAGGTTGAGGGGCTTTCACCCAGCCCCTAGAGCCTGGCACTTTGAAATTGGATTTAAAGCCTCCAAATTGTAAGAATAAACTCCTGTTTGCTAAGGCCATTCCATTTGTGGTATGTTTCCTGTCAGAGTGGCACTAGGTAACCAGAAAAATAGTATAAAGAATGGTATTAAATAAAACAAAATTATTTCTAAATAGCACAAGCAACTATAACCATTGATTTTAAAAATTGATTCACTTTTCAATATGATCATGTGTTGGTGGTAGTGCATGTGTTGAAAATTTTATAATCAATTTCTAATATTTCCTAATATCCTTATGTGGAAGAAATAGATTTTTGCTTGAATAAAGATCAAACTCTCCTTTGCCACAACAGCACAATTCTGTAGCAAGCAAAGAGAATCAGTAAAAACACCTTTCTTTAAAACATGATAAGGTTTTCAATAAACCAGCTGCTTTATTAGACTCACTGTGTCATTCACAACGAAATAGTAGAGTTGTATGTCCCCACCAATATTTCACAGTTTTATTTTGAGAAAGGACATTCTCTGGTGTTCTGCCATTATTGTACAAATTACTGCTCCATGCTAGATTCTGAAAGATCCATCCCCATCTCAGCATTTCTATTCTTGGCTCCAGGAAATACTTTGCTTCAGGTTTTATTTATTCAGAGCCTGTTAATGTTGTAATTTTTATATCACTGTCATGTCATTTTGCCACTAATGTCATATATCTGATAAAAGAGCACAGAGAGAGGAGCTGTGTTCTTATTAATTAGAGAAGTCTCATAAATGGATTATGTTATTTAGTAAGCATGCCCTTGACAAGCAGGTGAATGCAGTTGGGCATATTAATGCTGGTTTCTTATTTTATTGGTTATTTTAAACATAAGTTAATATTTTTGTTAAATTTCTGACTATCTTCCTGAAACCTGCCTTAATAATAATTACTAAAAGTTATTGAATGCCCACTATGAATGATCTTAAATACTATATTAATAGGAGTTATTTTATTTAACCTTTATATCAACCCTGTGAAAGAGGTATTATTATTTGTTATTGTTGATGTTATTAATTACTGTCTAACTCCATGAACTCTGACTCATGGAGCTACCATGGAAAATGAAATGTCACCTAATCTTGTACCATCTTTACTATCATTGATGTTTGAGTTCATTATGTTGGTTATTGTGTTAATACATCTTATTGTGGGTTTTTGTTAACCCTCTACTTTACCAACCCTGATGTCTTTTTCTAGCAATTACTCATTCCTAATAATATGTCCAAAGTAAGTGAGCCAAAGTCTCACTATCTTTGTTTCTAAGGAGCATTCTGATTATATATCTTATAAGACTTATTTGCACATTCTCCTGGCAGTTCACAGTATATTCAATAACCTTTGCCAAAGCCATAGTCCAAATGCATCAAGTCTTCTTCTGTCTTCCTTTTTAACTATCCAATGTTTGCATTCAAGAGGCAATTGAAAGGACCATGGTTTGGATCAAGTACATCTTAGTCACCAAAGTGACATCTGCTTTTTAAAACTTTAAAGAACTCTTCTGCAGCAGACTTTCACAATGCAATATGTGGCTTCTTTGCTTGACTGTTTCCTTCGAGGACATTGATTATTGATCCAAGTAGAATGAAATTACTGATAACTTCATTTTTTCCTTAATTTATCATGATATTGTTTATTGGTCTACTTGTGAAGAGTTTCGTATCTTCACATTTTTCACCTCCATCAAGAGTGCTTCAAGTTGTCTTCATTTTGTCAAGCAAGGTTTTGTCATTTGCATACTGCAGAATTATTAATGAGTCTCCCTCCAATTCTAATGTCATATTCTTCTTCATATAGTCTGGCTTCTCAGTCTATCTGTTCGGCATACAGACTGAATAAATAAGGTGAAAGAATATAACCCTAATACATATCTTTTCAAATTTTGAGCTCCACAATATGCCCTTGCTCTCTTTAAATGACTGCCTCTCAATCCATGTACAGATTTACTTGAGTACAATAATGTGTTCTGGAATTCCCATCCTTGTAACATTATCCATAATTTGTTAAGATCCACATAGTTGAATGCCTTAGTGTCATTGATAAAACACAAAGAAACATCTTTCTTGTATTCTCAGCTTTCACCAAGATCCCTCTGATATCTGCAACAATATCCCTTTTTTCACAGTCTCTTGATGAGACCCTCATGGCTGTGTACTAGCATTAAGATGCATCTACAATCCATGGCTTACAGAAATCTGCAGGAATTTCAACTCTGAGGCACATAAGCAGGAGCCCTTGCCTTGTGTATTTCCTCTCACTGCCTCACTTTCAATAACAGCACTCAAATTAACCACTAAATTGGGTGGGTCATTCTCTTAGTTGTCTGAACTTTATAGGCTTTCCAGTTAAACTGTGAATATGGGCAAGATGCTATCTACTTTCAGCCTCTAAAGAGGAGGACTTATTAAGTGTCACATCATAATCACAATCAGAAACACAATCATAATCACATAATCACAATCTGAGACAAGAAGCCTGAAGAGGAGATAATTCCATTTGCCCAAATACCTAGCACTACTGGTCATTAGCTTACATTTAAGGCTGTTTCCATGTGATTTTGTATTTGGTATATTGCTAATCTGTCTCTTTTTATTAAATGGTTTTAAGTTTTGAAACTCTAAAGTTTTCATACAAACTTTATGAGAAATCGGGATTTATACCTATTTTAGAACATTTTATAAAGGGAAAAAGCTGTATTCTCATTGCCATTAGCATCAGTCACTTTCTTATTTTTTCATGTGTTGCTTTGCTTATTGTCATATACGTCTTGGAAATCTCTCAATTCATAGCAAAACAAAACAACCTTTTTTAAAAAAAATTACATGAATTCTCTTTTATTTTCTTAACTTGTGCAGGCATGCACATATGGTGGATGGGACTATTCTCAAGTAAATACATAGAATTATGAATTTCTTCTGTAACAAAAATCCCCCAAAAAAATTCCCACAGATTCAGCTAGTTACTACAAATTTGATTGCAACCCAAGTCACTTTAGTACCTTACAAAAAGTAATATGCTTTGAGCAAGATTATCAGCAAGAGAACAAATGAATTAGCAAGCATTAATAAACCTGAAGAATAAGAGTATTAAATATTTTATGGATCATTTGAGCATGTGCCACTGTGGAAAATTGAATGAATGGTTTTTTGGTTAGGAATACTGGAAGTGATTTTTTTAATTGTTTAATATTTCTTTTGGTGACAGACTTATCAAATGAACATTTTCTGATGGAGAATGCCTGGTAGTCATTCTTTCTCTTAGAGCTTTGCAGATGGTATAAACATGCTAGTCAGTCACCCTTCCTATGTACCCTCCTTCTTTCATGATGAACTTATTTGTCTACTAGACATTAAATGCCTATTGTCTTTTAGGAAATGTGATCAAACTTACAGGTACAGCAATGAAGGAGAATCATGCCATATGTTCCATAAGTTCACCTAGTCCATTATTGATTTGGGAAGAGGCAGTTATTAGCATTCAAGTTTTATTATATTCTTCGACTGTGAATGATACAATAATATTGATAATTTTCTTATCAGGAGAAACAAAACAAAAAACTGAACAACTACTAAGTGCTTCATGCTTCACATTTTCAATACCAATAACATAATCCCACCTTCAGGATGGGTATCCTAATGTGTTTACATGGGAATTTTCTGCTCCAACATGTTCCAGTGGATAGAGGAGAAGGGAGGGATAGTAATAAAACATTATTTTTGTCTGTGCATCTAATATGTGCTTGAAGAAAGGCCTGGTGATCAACTTCTGAATAATTAGCCAATGTAAATCATTGCAATACTTTGATCCTATTGTATGTGGGGTTACCATGAGTCTGGGTCCAACTTGATGGCAGCTAATAACAAAAACAATGTGTAGTAGAAATACTTTAGATTTAAAATAAATAATATGATTAAAAATTTCTTCTCATTCTGATAAGGAAGAACTAACATTTATTGTGTTATTTCAGTATATCAGGAATTTTATATAATAAAAACCAACATTTATTGAAAAGTAACTATATGATTTGAAGGATTGTTTTTACATGGGTTATTTTTCTAATCCTTTACATGATTCAACTCATTTACATGGTGTATTTTATTGAATCATCTTTAAAAACTTGTGAGATGGGTGACATCCTTATCTCCATTTTATAGATGAGGAAAACAAGACACAGAGATATTCATCAATTACCCAAAGTCTCATAGCTACTAAGATGTAGAACCAGGATTTAATTCCAGGCACATAAAGAGATTTTCCATGAAACTAATGAGGTTTAAGATTCAGAAACACTCATTTTTGCAGGTCCTTCAAAGAATTTACACTGTTCAATTTTTATATGAAAATAAAAACAAACTAAAAATCAATTAACTTTAAACCCCTGGCAAATAAACCTAATAAAACTTCAGCTCCCAATTAATAGCAATATAAACCTATCTGTGTCATAGTGCCCAAGGCCTTTGACTGCTAATTAGAAGGCTGGCAGTTCAAACCCACCAGCCACTTCTCAGAAGGAAGGTTGGGCAATCTGCTTTCATAGTAATATTGCCTCAGAAACCCAAGGAGGGGCTGCTATGAGTCAGATCCAACTTGAAGGCAGTGTGTTTGATTTGATTTGGTGTCTTCAACTGTCTTACCTTTCTTGCTTCCTCTGACCATGTAGGAAATCAATCTCCTGGAACCAAAGGCAAATTTGTCCACTTTTCTTCTAAAACCTGTTTTCTCATCATTTCTCTAGATTTGTGATCTATTAATTTTTTCACTGTTTCTCTCTCCCTCATCTCTATTTTCAATATATGTGTCTATATTATATTAATCAAATCAGCATTCAAGCTTGTTCTGTTTTCATCATTAAAAAAGAGAGAAAAGAGAAAAAAATCCATTTTCGTTTTCATTTCATATTCCATTTTCATTCCAGGGAAATATGTACATGTTTACTTCTTTTCCAGGTAGTGAAGACTTTCACTAAGTCTCTTCACTTGACCTAGTTTATCTTCAAACCTTCATTTTTCATTTATTCAAAAATATTTATTGTTTACAGACATCTGCAGAGCACTTCACCCAACAACAGCACAATATATATTCTTTTCCAGTGCACATGGAACATTCTGCAGGATAGACCATATGTTAAGCCACAAAGCAAGCCTCATTAAATATAAAAACTTTGAAATACTGTAAAGCATCTCCTCAGATCACAATGCTTTCAAATTAAAAATCAACAATAGAAAGATCAACAGAAATAGAGCAAAGATGTGGAAACTGAGTAACAGCCTACTTAAAGATGACTGGGTAATAGAAAAAATAAAATAAAATACTTAAATAATTCCTTGAATCAAGCAAGAGTGAAATACAACATCCCAAAATCTTTGGGACACAGAAAAGCAGTGATCAGAGGCCACTTTATAACAATAAATGCAAGAAGAAGAAGAAAGAAGAAGAGGAAAGAAGAAAGAAGAAAGAAGAAGAAGAAGAAGAAGAAGAAGAAGAAGAAGAAGAAGAAAGAAGAAAGAAGAAAGAAGAAGAAGAAGAAGAAGAAGAAGAAGAAGAAAAGAGCCAAAATAAACACTTCAAACCAACATCCTCAACAATTAAAAAAAGAGAAGCAAAAAAGCCTAGTCTCTCTCTCTCTCTCACACACACACACACACACACACACACAAAGCCTACAGAAGAAAATAAATCATAAAGATTTTAACAGAAATAAATGAAACAGAAAATAGAAGACAAAAAATCAGTAAGACTACAAGTTGGTTTTTTGAAAAGATTAATAAAATTAATAAACCACTGGCCAATTTGACCAAGGAAAAGAGGAAGAGAATACAAATAACACAGATAAGAAACAAATTAAGAGACATCACAACAGAACCAACTAAAATAAAAAGAATAATATCAGGATACTATGAAGAACAGTACTCTAACAAATTTGAAAATCTAGAAGAAATGGACAGATTTCAACAATTGTACTACTTATCTAAACTAACACAGACTGAGATAATTTGAACAGACCCACAATAAAAGAAGAAATTGAACAAATAATAAA
>NW_006921649.1:1776987-1784208 GCF_000298275.1 Orycteropus afer afer
GAACCCGACAAGGATGCCCTCTATCACCACTTCATTCCACATTGTATTGGAAGTCCTAGCCAGGGCAGTAAGGCAAGAAAAGGAAATCAAAGGCATCAAAATTGGTAAGGAAGAAGTCAAACTATCCCTATTTGCTGATGATATGATCCTATACCTAGAAAACCCAAGACACTCAATCAAAACTCTACTGGAACTAACTGAAAGGTTTAGCATGGTGGCAGGATATAAGATCAACATGCAAAAATCAGTTGGGTTCCTCTACACCAGCAAAGAGATTGCTGAAAAAGAAATAAGGAAATCAGTATCATTTATAATAGCTACCAAAAAAATAAAATACTTAGGAATAAATCTTACCAGGGACACAAAAGACCTGTACAAAGAAAACTATAAAAGACTACTTCAATAGACCATAAGAGATCCACATAAATGGAACATATACCATGCTCATGGATAGAAAGAATGAACATTGTGAAAATGTCAATTCTACCCAAATCAGTCTACACATTCAGTGCAATCCCAATCCAGATCCTATCAACATTCTTAAGGATATGAAAAATCCAAACACTAATTTTATATAGAAAGGAAAGAGACCTTGGATAAGCAAAGCACTATTGAAGAAGGAAAACAAAGTAGGAGGTCTCACACTCCTGGATCTCAAATCTACTACACAGTCAAAGTAGTCAAACTGCCTGGTATTGGTATGACAGACACATAAACCAGTGGAATAGAATTGAGAGTGTAGAAATAGATTCATCAATCTATGATCAGCTGATTTTTGACAAACGTCTGAAATTCATTAAATGAGGAAGAGATTGTCTCTTTAGCAACAACAACAAAAAAATCAAACTCACTGCCATCCAATCGATTCTGACTCATTACAACCCCTTTGTGTTTCTGAGGTGGTAAATATTTGCAGAAGTAGATTTCCCAGTCTTCCTTCTGTGGAGTGGCTAGTGGCTTTGAACCACCAATCTTTTGATCAACAGTGTAATGTCTTAGGCATTAATCTGGCAAAGTTGGATATCCATTTGCAGAAAAATGAAACAAGATCCATACCTCACACCATACACAAAAACTAACTCCAGATGGATCAAAGACTTAAATGTGAAAGCTAAAACTATAAAGTTCCTCAAGGGAAAAATAGGGGCAAATTTAGGGGCCCTAATTTATGGCATAAATAGACTGTTAGGCATAACCCAAAATGCACAAACAGTAGAAAATAAACTAGATGAATTGGACCTTCCAAAAATTAAATTTTTTTGTTCATCAAAAGACTTCTCCAAAAGAGTCAAAAGAGAATCTAGAGATTGGGAAAAAAAAAATTTGGTAACGATATACCTGACAAGAGACTTATCTCTAAAATTCATAGAAAAGTCCAACACCTCAACAACAGAAAGTCAAACAATCCAATTAAAAAATAGGTGGAAGGCATGAATAGACACTTCACCTAAGAGGATATTGATATGGCTAACAAACACATGAAGAAATGTTCATGATTATTAACAATTAGAGAGATGCAAATCAAAACAAAAATGAGATACCATCTTGCCAAGCACTAGTAGAAAGTTCAACAAGATAGAAAATAACATATGCTGGCAAGGATGTGGAGAGATTGGGACTCTCATACACTGCTCGTGAGACTGTCAAATGATGCAACCATTGTATCCTTAAAATGTTGGAATTAGAAATACCATTTGACCCAGCAATCCCATTACTAAGTATATATCCTAAAGAACTGAGACCCAGGACAATAGATATATTCACACCCATGTTCATCACAACACTATTTACAAGAGCAAAAAGATGGAAACAATCGAGATGCCCATTAACAGAAGAATGGTTAAGCAAACTAATGTACATACATACGGTGGAATACAATGCAACACTAAAGAATAATGTCAAATCTACATTACACCAAATAACAAGTTCATCAACTTGGAGAACATTATGCTGAGTGAAATAAGTCAATCACAGAAGGGCAAATATTGTCTTAATTCATTGTTGTGAAAAGTTAAAGAAAGGAACTTTCTTGTTGGTTACCCGGGGTGGGAGGGGAGGGGAAGGAACACTGCAAAAATAAAAATAAATAAATAAATAAAAATCATAAAGAAACTTTCCAATGTATAACAGAGCATGTTCTTCATATCATTGTCCTGCCACCAGTGCAATTGTGATGAGGTAGTTTTTGTTGCCAAGAAGGAAGAAGCTAAAAATCAAGCTTTGGCGGGTGAAGGTGGGAGTTTTACTGGTATATAATCTTTCCCTGTCTTTTCTTTCAGTTAGGTACCTAAGCTTGCTGGTACTTAAATTGAATTGCATTTGGATAGGGTGGTGTATTGTGGTCTTTAGCCACCAGGTGGTGACAAAAGAAAAAAAAAAAATTTATTAATGTCTGCTAGGTGGCAGGCATTGTGCTAAGTGGTAAAAATAAATAGAACAACCCAGGCAATGTCAATGTATTCATGTGATTCATGACAATTACATTCTATGCAATTTTCTTCTGCCATAAATCTTCAGTTGAGCTTAATTTGGGTTAAACCAACGACGAAGCTCACTGCCATGGAATCAATTCAAACTCAAAGTGAACATTACTGGTTTTCCAATACTGTAAATCTTTATGGTAGCAGACTGCCTTGTCATTCTTCCAGGGAGCAGCTGCTGGGTCTGAACCACCAACCTTCTGGTTAGCAGCCAAATGCTTTAAGCAATACCCACCAGAAACTCACTGTCATCGACTTAGTCTGATTCATAGTGACCTCTATTTGGGTTTCTGAGGCCATATCTCTTCAAAGTAGATTGCCTAACCTTCCTTCCGAGGTGTGGCTGGTGGCTTTGAACTGCCAGCCTTTAGGTCATTACCAACTTCCATAGGGATACTTCTTCTGAAACCCAAGGAGAGGTCACTATGAGTCGCGATTGACTTGACAGCAATGAGTTTGGATTTGTTTTTGGTTTTTGGATATAGGAATTTTTTCTTATGTTAATGGAGTCATAAAAATGTAGGATGGGTCCTAAACCTAATTACTTCTGAAAGGTATCTTATGCAAAGAGCAGAATAGACACAGATACACACACACACAGGAGGGAAACAGAAGACCCATCTACAGGCAAAGGGACACAAAAGTTTATGGCAGACACCAGAAACTACAAGTGTGACCCACAGAAAGGATCAGCATAAAACTAATTTATCCTCTAGCATGTATATTTTAGTCACTTGGGGCTGCTGTAACAAAAATGTCACAAGTAGGTACTCTGAAGAACAGAAATATATCTCCAGCATGCATTTTCCTATAACTTCCTCCCAGGAAAATGCAATGTTCCAAATACACTGACGCTTGTAAGTGCTTTTAGTCATAAACTGAATATGTTGTAAGTCAGGGAGTACCTGTAAATTATAGTAGAATGCGTCATGAAAGATTTTCTCTTCCAGGCCATCTGATTTAATGGTATGTAACTAATTCATGGAAGAAACTAAACTGGTATTTGACTAAAAAACTGGGAACCATAGCTTAGCCAAGTTAACACATAAAATTAACTTATCACACTCTAGAACTGTGAGAAAATAAAATAAATTTCTAATCTTTCCTTTTTTTTTTTTTTAGCCTATTAATACAAAATGTTTACTTTAACCATAGCATTTTTTTTTTTTTTTAATTGTGCTTTAGGTGCAAGTTTACAGAGCAGAGTTTGTTTTACATTCAACATATCGTGTACATTTGGTTTCACTCCCCAATTACCATCCCCAACTCTAATCCACTCCTACCCAGTCTCCTCTCATCCCTGCCCAGTAACCCCGCCCTGTGCCCCTCATAGTTATGCACTTCTGTGTGTCCTGTATTTCCTCGGTGTGAATGTTGCACCTCTGGTGCCCCTTGGTCAATTGCGCCAAGGGATTCATCTCCATAGAGGATGTGGGTAAGTCACCCTGGGTTAAGTGCTCTACGTGTATGTCTTATTAACTTTGGCCTAAGAGCCAGCCCCTGGGAGTGAGTTTTATTCCAGGCCTGAAGTTTATCCCAGGGCCATAGTATTAGTGATCCAACCAGACTCCATTCGACCAGTAATTCCGGTCATTATTGTGCTTTAGATTTTGCTCCACATTTTTCCTCCCACTCTATCCAGGATCTCCAGTTTTGATCCTTTCCTGAGTGGTTGGAATTGGTAGCCGAGCACCATCTAGTTCTTCTGGTCTCGAAGTCCATCATGTCCTGGGGCTGATTGCTTCCAATGTCCTTGTTTTTTTTTTTTTTTTTCTTCACTTCCAATGATAGGAAACCATTAGCTACATCTTAGATGGCTGCTTGAAAGCTTTTAAGACCCCAGTCGCTACTTACCAATGTAAGTTGTGGAATAAGATTTTTAAGTATTTTATTGTGCCAGTTGAGTCGGGTGTCCCCCAATATTGTAGTCCTGAGTCGTTAAATCCATTGGATCTCTCTCTCATGGTGTGGCTGTCAGTAAGGGCTTGCTCTATGTCTGTCTCCTACTGTTTCTGTAAGGATTGTGGGTATTTTGTATCACTGGTATCTGTGCAAGATTAGCCTCAGATGAATCTATCCTTGATCTAGAGTATAATCTGGTTCACTGACCCCCATCTGATTTTCTCAGATGTTTATGTGTTTATATGTAGCCTGGTATTTGGTGTTAATGGTAATGCAGTATTTTGGATATACTGATATAAACCTCTGTCCTCTATATCTTATGTGTACAATTTGGTGTCCTCCCTTTCCCTAATACTATCATGGTAATCACAGACTCTTTCCATACCATCCTTCCCCTTATCCATCTCAGCACATGGCCCCAAACTAGCCTGAAATTAATCCCTCTCCTTCCCTCCCCACCCCAGTAACCTACAAAGTGAGTTCCTTTCCTTAACCAAGCCTTTCTTTGTCTTTTTGCAGTAATGGGTTCATACGATATTTATCCTTCTGCGATTGACTTATTTCACTCAGCATAATGTCATCCAGGCTCATCCACATTGTGAGATGATTCACATATCCTTCATTATTCTTTAATGTAGCATAGTATACTATTGTGCGAATGTAACATAATTTGGTTATCTATTGATCTGTCGATGGGCATTTAGGTTGCTTCCATCTCTTTGCTGTAATGAATTGTACTGTGATAAACATGTTGTTGTTAGTTGCTGTCGAGTTGCTTCCAACCCCATGCATAGCAACCCCATGCACAGCAGAACGAAACACCACCCGATCCCACACCAGCTCTATGATCCTTGCTATACTTGAGTCCATTGTCACAGCCACCATGTCAATCCATCTCGTCAAAGGCCTTCCCCTCTTTCGTTGACCCTCCACCTTACCAAGCATGACATCCTTCTCCAGGGAATGTTCCCCTCTGACAACATGACCAAAGTAGGTGAGACGAAGTCCGGCCATCCTCACTTCCAAGGATCATCTCAGCTGCACTTCTTCCAGGACAGATCTGTTAGTTCTTTTGGAAGTCCATGGTACCTTTGGCATTCTTCACCAGCACCTCAATGCAAAAGCATCAAGTCTTCTTTGGTCTTCCTTATTCATTGTCCAGCTCTCACATGCATACAAGGTGATTGGAAATATCATGGCCTGTGTCAGGTGCATCTTAGTCCTCAAGGAGACATCTTTGCTCCTCAACACTTGAAACAGTTCCTTCGCAGCTGATCTGCCCTGTGCTACCCGTCGTCTAATGTCCTGACTGCTGCTTCCATTGGCATCGATTATAGAAACAAGCAACGTGAATTCTTTGACAACCTCAATCTTTTCTCCATTTATCATGATGCTGTTTATTGGTCCAATTGTGAGGATTTTTGTGTTCTTTATATTGAGATGTAATCCATACTGCAGACTGTTTTCCTCAGTCTTCACCAATAAGTGTTTCAAGTCATCCTCACTTTCAGTAAGCACAGTTGTATCATCAGTGTATGTCAGGTTGTTAATGATTCTTCCTCTAATCCTGATGCCATGTTTTTCTTCATATAGTCCAGCTTCTCAGATTATTTGATCAGCATAGAGATTGAATAAGTATGGGGAAAGGATACAACCCTGACACACTCCCATCCTGATGTTAAACCATGCAGGGTCCCCTTGTTCCATTCGAATGACAGCCTCCTGGTCAAGGTACAGTTTCCTCATGAGTACAATTAAGTGTTTGGGAATCCCCATTCTTCTCAATGTTATCCATAATTTGTTATGATCCACACAATCAAATGCCTTTGCAGAGTAAATAAAGCACAAGGAAACATCTTTCTGGTATTCTTTGCCTTGAGCCAAGATCCCTGTGACAACAGCTATGATATCCCTTGTTCCACGTCCTCTTCTGAATCCAGCTTGCACCTCTGGTAGTTCTCTGTCAATACACTGCTGCAACTGTTTTTGAATTATTTTCAGTAAGATCTTGCTTGTGTGTGATATTAATGTTATCGTTCAATAATTTCCACATTCTGTGGGATCACCTTTCTTTGGAATGGGTAGAAATATGGATATCTTCCAGTCAGTTGGCCAGGTAGCTGTCTTCCAAATCTCTTAGCATAACCAAGTGAGTGCCTCCAGTGCAGCATCTGTTTGTTGAAATATCTCAATGGGTATTCTGTCAATTTCAAAGAGCCGTGTTCTTTGCCAATTCCTTAATTGCAGCTTTGACTTCCTCCTTCAGTACAATTGGTTCTAGATCATATGCCACCTCCTGAAATGGATGAAGATTGACCAGTTCTTTTTAGAACAGTGATTCTGTTTATTCCTTCTATCTTTTGATGTTCCCTGCATCATTCAATATTTTGCCCTTAGAATCTTTCAGTATTGTAACTCGAGGCTTAAGTTTTTTCTTCAGTTCTTTCAGCTTGAGAAATGCCAAGTGTGTTCTTCCTTTTTGGTTTTCTAACTCCAGGTCTTTGCACTTTTCATTATAGTAATTGGCTGTCTTCCCGAGCTGCTCTTTGAAATCTTCAGTTCAATTCTTTTATCTTGTCCTTTCTTCCATTTGCGTTAACTACTCTCCACTCAAGGGCAAGTTTCAGAGTCTCTTCTGTCATCTATTTTGGTCTTCTCTTCCTTTGTTGTCCTTTTAGTGACCTCTTGCTTTCTTCATGGATGATGCTCTTGATGTCATCCCACAATTCATCTAGTTTCTGGTCATTGGTGTTCAATGCATCAAATCTATTCTTTAGATGGTCTCTAAATTCCGGAGGGATATATTCTAGATCATATTTTGGCTCTTGTGGACTTGTTT
>NW_006921649.1:1785713-1817217 GCF_000298275.1 Orycteropus afer afer
CTCTGCTTATCTGAAGTCTCTTTCCTTTCTACATGAAGTTAGTAATTGGTTTTTCCATGTACTTAAAGAATTTTGTTGGTATCTGGGTTGGGATTGCATTAAATGTGTAGATTGCTTTAGGTAATATTGACATTTTCACAATATTCAGTCTACAAATCTATGAACAAGGCAAATTCTTCCATTTATGTAGAGCCTTTGTTGTCTCCTATAGTAGTGTTTTATAGTTTCCTTTGTATAGGTCTTTTTTGTCTTCGGTAAAATTTACTCCTAGATATTTTATCTTTTTGGTAGCTATTGTAAATGGTATTGTTTCCCTTATTTCTTTTTCAGAAATCTCTTTGTTGGTGTAGAGGAATCCAGCTGATTTTTGTATGTTGACTTTGTGTCCTGCCATTTTGCTGAACTTCTTTATTAGTTCCAGTAGTTTTTTGCTGAGTTTCTTGGGTTTTCTATGTACAGGATCATATCATCCACAAATAAAGATAGCTTTCCTTTCTCTTTGCCAATTTGGATCCATTTTATTTCTCTTTCTTGACTTATTGCCCTGGCCAGGACTTCCAATACAATGTTAAATAGGAGAAGTCATAGAGGGCATCCCTGTCTGGTTTCTGTTCATAAAGGGAATGGTTTGAGTTTTTCTCCATTAATAATGATGTTGGCCATTGGCTTGGCATATATGCCTTTTATTATGTTGAGGTATTTCCCTTTTATTCCAATTTTCCTGAGACCTCTGAACAGAAACAGATGTTGTATTTTATCAAATGTATTTTCTGTGTCAAGAGATATAATCATATAGTTCTTTTTTTGTTTTGTTTTGTTTATGTGGTGGATTACATTGATTTTTTTTTTTTCTGGTGTTGAACCATCCTTGCATACCAGATATGAATCCCACTTGGGCAGGATGTATTATTATTTTTTTTTTTGATATGTTGTTGGATTCTGTTGACTAGGATTTTGTTGAAGATTCTTGCATATATTTTCATAAGGGGTATTGGTCTGTAGTTTTCCTTTTTAGTGGTGTCTTTCCTGGGTTTTGGTATTAGTGTTATGCTTGCTTAATAAAATGAGTTTGGGAGTATTCCATCTTTCTCTATGTTCTGGAATAGCTTGAGTAGTATAGGTGTCAATTCTTCCCTGAATATTTGGTAAAATTCTCTAATGAAGCCACCAGGGCCAGGACTTTTCCTTATGGGGAGTTTTCTTTTTCTTTTTTTTTTTTTTTTTACAACTTGTTCAATTTCTTCTTTTGTTATGGGTCTGCTCAAGTATTCTACCTCTGAGTGGAATAGTTTAGGTAGGTCTTGAGATTCCAGAAACTTGTCCATCTCTTCTAGGTTCTCAAATCTATTGGAGTACAGTTTTTAATAATATTCTGTCAGTATCTTTTTTTTTAATTTCAGTTGGTTCTGTTGGGATGACACCATTTGCGTTTACTATTCTTGTAACTCATATTTCCTCTTTCTTTCTTTTGTTGGATTTGCCAGTAGTTTGTCAATTTTACTAATCTTTTCAAAGAACCAGCTTTTTGTTTTGTTGATTTTCTCTATTGTTTTTATGTTTTCTGTTTCATTCACTTCTGGTCTGATCTTTAGTATTTCCTTAGTTCTAGATACTATAGGATTATTTTCTTATTCTTTTTCTCACTGTTGGAGTTGTTGAGTGAGAGTGTTGATTTTTTTTCTTTCCTCTTTTTTATGTATGCATTTACTGCTGTAAACTGATCTCTGAGTACTGCTTTTGCTATGTCCCATAGGCTTTGCTATAATGTATCTTCATTGTCATTTCTTTCTAGGAAGGTTTTTTTTTTTTTTTTTCAATTTCACTTTTTATTTCACTATTTTATTAACCAGTAGTTTTTGAGCAATGTATCGTTCAACTTCCACATTTGATGTTTTTATCCTTGGTCTTCCTATTATTAACTTCTAATTTTATAGCATTGTGTTCTGAAAAGATGCTTTGTAATATATCACTGTCTTTTTTAATTTATTGATTTTTTTTTTTTTTTATGTCCTAACATATGATCCATTCTGGAAAATGATCCAGGTGAACTGGAGAAGAATGTGAATTGTGCTTTTGTTGGGTGGAATGCTCTGTATATGTCTATGAGATTGAGTTGGTTGATTATGTTTTTGAGTTCTTCTGTATCTTTGTTGAGTTTTTTTCTAGTTGATCTGTCCCTCCTTGAAAGTTAAAGTCTCCTACTACTATTGTAGAGTTGTCTATTTTTCCTTTTAACTCTATTAATATTTGCTTCACATATTTTGGAGCACTTTCATTGGGGCATAGCTGTTTATTATCATAATATCTTCTTGGTCAATTGACCCTTTCAGCATCATATGGTGTCCTTCTTTGTCTCTTATGTTGTTCTTCACCTTAAAGTCTATTTTATCAGAAATTAATATTGCCACTCCTGCTCTTTTTTGGTTACCATTGGCTTGGTATATATTTTTTCCAACCCTTAACTCTTAATTTGTTTTTATCTTTGTGTCTAAGGTTGGTCTCTTGTAGGCAAGATATTGATGGGTCTTCTTTTCTTATCCAGTCTGCTATTCTTTTTCTCTTGAGTGGTACATTTAGTCCATTCACATTGAGTGTAATTAGTGATAGGTATGAATTGATTGCTTTCATTCTATTGTGTTTTTTTGTCATGTTGTTGGAGTATCCTTGGCCCATATACTTTTCTGTGCTGAGTTTGTTTTGTTGTCAAGTGTTTCCTCTCTTTCTTTCTTTATTGTTGGTTTTGTGCTTGCTAAACTCATATGTTTACCTTCCTTCTGGATTTGCTTAGAGGGATTGTTAATTTTCTCTGTGGCTACCTTGGAGTGACTTCTTGTTTCTATATTTTTGGAACTGTCTGTTCTATAAGGACATTGTCCTGTTTTGCTCTCCATTTGGAAGTTTGTACCCATAACTTTTATTCCCTCTATTTGGTTAGTTGCTGTTGTATGCAGATTGACTTCCTTGATTTTTAGTGTACAATGTTTTATAGTCTTATTTTGAGCATCTATTTCTGTTTTGTTTTAGCGTTGTCATGTGTCCTGATTTTGTGTTCTCTGTTGTAGATTCTCTATTGGAAGGGCTTCCTTCAGTATTTCTTACAGGGTTGGTCTGGTTTTCACAAAATCCCTTAATTTATTTGTCTGAGAATCACTTGATTTCTCTCTCAAATTTGATGGACAATTTGGGTGGATATAGGATTCTTGGTTGGAAGTTCTTTTCCTTCAGTGTTTTATATATGCTGTCCCATTGGCATCTTGCCTGCATGGTTTCTGCTGAGTAATCAGAGCTCAGCCTAACTGTTTGGTTGTTGTAAGTAATATTTAATTTATCCCAGGCAGCTCCCAAAATTCTTTCTTTGTCTTTGGTTTTGGAAAGTTTGATTATGATAGGCCTTAGTGTTTGCTTCTTGCAATCAGTCCTGTATGGGGTTCTTTGAGCTTCTTGGACAAATATCTTTTCTTCCTTCATGATATGGGGGAAATTTTGTGTTAGTAAGTCTTCCACAATTTTCTCACCTCTTCACATCCAACTCAACGGCAGTGGTTTTTTTTTTTTTTTTTTTTTGCTTTGTTTTGTTTCTTGTTCTGGAATTCCAATGATACATATGTTGTTTCTTTTCATATCATCCCATATAACTCTTAGGTCCTCTTCATTTCTCTTAAATCTTTGTTCTGATTTTTCTTCATACAGGTTCATGTCAAGGGATTTATCTTCTAGTTGGGAAATGTGTGTTTCAGCCAGTTCCAGCCTATTCTTTTGTGCTTCCACTGTGTAGTGTAATTCTGTAATTTTGGTATTGATCTTCTGGCTTTTTCATGCTGTTTTTCTATGAGTTCTGATTGTGTATTAATCTTGTTATTTTGTTCTTGAATGGTTTTCCTGAGTTCTTTCAGGGTGCTGCAGTCTCCTTAATTCTTTTTTGGGGTTTCCTTAAGCTCTTGTAGAGTTCTATAAACATACCTTCTAAATTCCTTCTTGTATAATTCTATTGCCTCCTTTTCTTCCATCTTTAATGAGACTTTTGTTGGGGATTTTACTTCTATTGTCTTATCCTGTTATTATTATTTTTTTATTTATTTTAAGTTGCTTGTTGTTTCCTAGACATTGTAAAGTTGTGTTTAGCATTAATTATGTATTGATTTGTTTTGTCTTGGTTTTATAATTTAATATTTTTGGAAATGTGGAGGTGGTGTATTTTATTATTTTGGTTATTAATTCAGGTGTGCTGGATTGCTCTGCAGTTTTCTTTGTGATGATAGAATTGCTGTGTCGAATATGGATGCAGGTCTCTGTTCATTGTGAAAGAAGTTTAGGATTCAAACCAGCAGTTGTTATGGTGGCTTAATGTGGCTTTTCTATTGGGTGAGGCAGAGGAGAGGTGGGGAAGGGAGGAATAAAAGAGAGATTATAAAAACCTCCAAGGTGCCAGTAGCCATTTCCAGGGCTTTGAGTGGGCTGCTTATGATGACATCTTACTGTTATTCACAGGCCCACAGCTCAAGTTTGGTAAAGACCCCAATTGTTAGGGAGATGTCACTTTCCTCCAGGTTTAGACAGCTGCTCTCCAGACCTCTCCATGCCAAAAACCTGACATAGAATAGCTGCCCTGATCCATGACATGAGTTGATCTCAGGACCCTCCCACTTGCGTGTGATTCCCTCTCTGCTTCCAATTCAGTGGCACCTGGAGCCAGAGTGGTCTCTGCTCCCTCCCAGTGGTCCCAACTTTACCAGTAACAGTGGGTGCTGAAGGTAGATACATGGAGTGGCCACAGGTCCTGTGGTAAGTTCTCCCCACTGCCCCAAGGAGCTCTCCAATGCCACATCTTGCTGGCCATTCGGAGCTCCACAGGGCAGGTTCACCTGTCTTTATTCTTTTCAGAAATTGCACTGTCCCTTTCTCCTTTCTAATCCTACTCCCCTGAATTTGGCATAATCTGACTTAATGAGCTGTCCAGAGCACCAGAATCCCCACTTCAAACTGCTGAACCTATTTGTTCACACTTTTTCAGATACTAAGATGCTAGAGGGAACTAATGTGTGTGCTACAGGAAAGGCAACATCTTCCTCCCCACAAATTTCTATTCTTTAATGCCACCTACTTGTGGTAATTTTCGTTATGGTCACAGTAGTTAACTAAGACAAAGAGTATCAACATATTAACTGACCATATTCTGAAGTCTTCTCTAACCTTCTTCTATTCCTTCAAAATGGAAGAGAGACATTTTTAAGATCCCATCAAAAACACCTCCATTCATAAATGGTTGTTTGAATTGCTGATAAATTGGGTTTCACCTCATTTTCTGTATAGTCAGATTCACGTGTTTATTCTAAGGACTCATAAACTTTTGTTATTTTTCTTCTAAAATGTTGGATTCTTTTGCTATTTTAGAAATATTTTTAAAGGATAATATTTTCCATGTTTCCTTTAGCTGAATTTAAGTTTATTTGAAATTTTACATGATCTAGTGTTCCACAGAGAATTCACTTGTATTTTTTTCTTCCTTTAATTTTAACTTGAACAGCTTGATGAGAGTTTAATAGAATTTATTTCAAAGTTATTGCTGACCTTGAATTAAGTGGGAACCAATATATCCCCACACAAGTGTAGGTTTCAATTTATGGCAAATATGTTTGTCTTTATAGTCATGCATAATTTCCAAATTCCAGAAATTACTTCTGTTTTATAGCTGCACCTTCTAAACCCATCATAAGAAAGCCTCTGTCAGCATTTCTGTTACATTCTTTACTTTACATAGGTCTACAATATGGTCATAAAACTTAACCCCAGAATTAGTTTTGGCAGATAAAGTCTCATCTAGAGAAGTTCCCCCTGGCCCAAACAAGTTAAAAGAATATATTGGCATATCTGTTCTCATACACTTATAGCTCAGAATCCTTTCTTTTTCTTTTCCTTTTTTTTTTTTTTTTAAATAACTCTCTTTCTCTAAAAGAGGGTGTCTTAATTAGTTTTTATATATTTGTAAATCAGAACATCTACTTTCTTCTCAAAAGGGATAGCTGAATAGTGATTGAGAGCTTGAATTTCAGAGTTCAATAGACCTTAGTTGAAAGTGACTCTTCCATTCGATAGTTATGAGACTGTGAGTAAGCTACTTCCTTTCTCAGTCTCAGTTTTCAATCTTGAGGATGAAACACCACAGTAATGATAAGATGTATGTAAAGACTTACAATATGCAGAAAAAAAAATGGTAGATATAGAAGTGTAAAGCAGTCCCTGGGTGGTGCAAATGGTTAGTACACTCTAGGCTCCAAACACAAAGATTGGAGGCTTGCATCTACCAAGAGGCTCCTCAGAAGAAAGTCCTGGAGATATGCTTCTAAAAAGTCATTGAGAAGTATATGGAACACAGTTCTACTCTGACACACATGGTGTCACTATGAGTCAGGGTCACCATGAGTCAGTATCTAGTCGAAGGCAATTGGTAGTACTATTATTACTTAGGAGCTCTGGTGGAATAGTGCCTAAGGAATTTGACTACTAACCAGAAGGCTAGCAGTTAAAACACACCAGCCACTCCTGAGAAAGAACACTGGGTGATCTGTCCATAGTGGTACTATCTCCAAAACTCAAGGAAGGGTTTATTTCTATTGTATTTCTAAAATAGCAAAAGAATCCAACATTTTAGAAGAAAAATAACAAAAGTGTATGAGTACTTAGAATAAACACTGTGAATCTTATTACACAGAAAATGAGGTGAAACTCAAACAATTTATCAACAATTCAGCTAACCAGTTATGAACTGAGGTGCCTTTGATGAGATCTTAAAAATGTCTCTCTTCCATTTTGAAGGAATAGAGGCAGGTTAGAAAAGACTTCAGAGTATGCTCAGTTAATCTGCTGATACTCCTTGTCTTAGTTAACTACTGTGACAATAATAAAATTAACACAAGTAGGTGGCGTTAAAAAACTGAAATTTATTTTCTCACAATTCTAGTATGTGATATTTGATTTTCCTAAGTAAGTATTACTTAGGAACTCACTGAGCTTCTTAACCAGATGTGTCTCTCTAATTAATAAATTAAATATATTTTTTTCATCTACTCATTCAATATTGATTGTTTCTCATGCTGTATACTAAAGAGACAAAAGCAATAAAACATAACCCTGAGTCTCAAACAATATGTACTTCATTAGACAAGTCAGACTTGTAAAGATAAAATTAAAGTACAGACTAGTGTTTCCCTATAGGAAAGTCACCTTACTCATACTAGGTTCTCAGGAGGATTTTTTAAGTGGTAAGTAAAAAGGTAAATATTTCTATGCTAAAGACTAAAGAGTGATTATGAACTAGTTATATAAACATGCTAAAGTCATGGGAGCAGCATGGACAAAACAGAGAAGCATGAAATAAACCCAAAACTAGAATAGGATTGAAGTTAAGAATATGGGGGAATGGTATGGTAGCAAAAAGGTGTAATGGAAATATAATATGTATTTTCTAATATGTTTCTGAAATAAATAGGTGTATTTGAAGAGATTTTTTAAAGATCTTGAATGACTCAAAATGATTTCATTTCACTCTCTCCCTTGATATATAATGCAGCTGGGTATAATGTGGCTACGACACTTGACTGCTAACCAGAAGGCTGGTGGTTCAAATCCACCAGCCACTCCTCGGAAGGAAGATGGGGCAATCTCCTTCTGTAGTGATACTGCCTCGGAAACCCAAGGAAGGGTCGCTATGAGTCGGGGCCGACTCGACGGCAAACAACAAAAACAAAACAACAATGTTTTGAGTAGAAAATGATTTTCCCTCAAAATTCAGAAGGAATTGATCCATTTTTTTCAAGTGTCTGAATTAACAAATTTACCCTGGATGAAGTGCAGCCAGAATGCTCCTTGGAAGTGAGAATGGCCAGATTTCATCTGACTTACTTTGGATATGTCAAAAAGAGACCATTTCCTGGAGAAGAATATCATGCGTGGTAAAGTAGATTGTCAACGAAAAAGGAGAATGCTCTCAATGAGATGGATTGACACAGTGGCTGCAACGGTGGGCTCAGGTATAGCAAGGACTGTGAGAGTGGTGCAGGAGCAGGCAGTCTTTTCTTCTGTTGTACATAGGGTTGCTATGAGTCAGAACCAACTCGATGGCACCTAACAACAACAACAACAATGGTGCTAAGAACTCTGGAGGTGTTATGATTTCTAATTCTTTTCATGTAAAGAAAGGTTTTAGAATATTCTGTTTGCCCATTGTGTTTCTGGAGCTGCACCTATTTTTACTGGTTGCTCTAAACAATTGGATGGCACTTTTGATCTAGAAACTAATATCCTTCACTACTAGAAAAATTAGGGAGCTCTGGTGGCATAGTGCCTAATACACTTGACTGCTAACCAGAAGGTTGGTGGTTCAAACCCACCAGCCACTCCTTGCAAGGAAGATTGGGCAATCTACTGCCATAGTGATACTGCCTTGAAAACCCAAGGAGGGGTCACTATGAGTCAGAGATGACTTGATGGCACATAACAACGGCAAGAACATTAAAAATTTTTTTCAAAATATTTAATTGGTTAATTTTCTCTATTCATTTTTTCCTTTTTTGGAAGTTCTCTTATTCAGATATGGAATAATACTGTTTCAACTTTCTGATATTTTGTTTCTCGTATTTCATCATGTTGTCTTTTTCATCTGTTCTCTGGACTATTTTCTTAACTTTGTATTTCAGTGCTTCTATTCTTTTTTCTTTCCTTCTTTCCCTATTTCTTCCATTATATTTTTATTTATCAAATTATTTTCTAAATAATTCTTCCAAAATTATATCCCAAAATTGTTTTATAGACATATATAATCTCTTATTGAACTGTATGTAGAGTATATATATTATATATATATATATATATATATATATATATATATATATATATATATATATATGTATATATATAGTTTATTTGTTTGTTTGTTTTGTTTTGTTTTGTGTCTTCTATATCAGAGGCTTTCTTCAGGTCTTATAAGCCTGGAATGTCTGCTCATGATTAAGATGACGAATGTAAAATGATGATTTGAAGATATGAATACTTAGGTAGTATTTGTTGACTTTGACTTCATTGTATGCTTAATTTGGTGAGCCATTATTCGGGACATCTTTCTGTCAATATCTTTGGTATTTCCTCATGGACTGTTTATTTTATCCAGGGGAAAAAAAGTCTTTGAAATTCTTACTAAAAAAGGAGATGTCTGAGTGCTGACATTTTGGGAGTAAATGTCTGGAAAATGTTTTGGGATGCTTATCAAGCATTCCTATGAATATATTAATCAATTTAAGGTTTAAATGAGGTTATTTTCCACTTCCAGTTTTGGATTCTTCTGTCTCTTGTTGTCGTTAGGTGCTGTTGAGTTGATTTTGACAACTACATACAAACGAACAAAATGTTGAGTGATCTTGCACCATACTCATAATCATTGTTATGTTTGAGCCAGTTGTTGCAGCCTCTGTGTCAATCCATCTCATTGAGAGTCTTTCCCTTTTTCGCTGACCCTCTACTTTGCCAAGTATGATGTCTTTCTCCAGGGACTGGTTTCTCCTGATAACATGTCCAAAATATGTGAAAGCAAGTCTCACTATCTTCACTTCTAAGGAGCATTCTAGCTGCATTCTTCCAAGACAGATTTGTTCATTCTTCTGGTGGTACATGGTATATTTGATATGCTTTACCAACACCATAATTGAAATGGATCTATTCTTCTTGTTCTTTTTAAATTGTCCAAATTTCACATGCATATGATGCTATTGAAAACACCTTGGTTTGGATCAAATGCACCTTAGTGCTTAGTTTTATATCTTTTCTTTTTTGTGCTTGAAAGAAGTCTTTTGCAACAGACCTGCCCAATGCAATATGTCATTTGATTTCTTGACTGCAGCTTCAATGAGTATTGATTGTGGATCCAAGAAAAATAAAATTATTGTCATCTTCAAACTTCCATGCATTTTTATGATGTTGCTTATTGGTCTAGTTGTAAGAATTTTCATTTTCTTTATTTTGAGGTGTAATTATCAGTAAGTGCTTCAATTCCTCTTATTTTTCAGCAAGCAAGCTTGTATATCTTAATTACTTAATTGCAGATTGTTAATAAGTGTTCCAATCCTGGTGCCACATTCTTCTTTATATAATCCAACTTCTCATATCATTTATTTAACATGCAGATTGAATAAGGATGGTGAAGGGATACAATACCAAACCACACCTTTCTTGATTTCAAACCATGCCGTATTCCCTTACTCTGTTTGAACAACTGCATATTGGTCCATATAAAGGTTCCACAATTAAGTACAATTAAACACAATCAAATTTTCTGGAATTTGCAGTATTTGCAATGTAATCCATGATTTGTTAGGAGTTTTCTCTGTAGGTTTCGAAAATCCATTTCTCATCATCTGTCATACTCCCGTTCACAGAATCGTTTTTGTTAATTTCTTGTTTTTAGTTCTTCCTGCTCTGTGCCTTTACATCTAACAAACAAACAAACAAAACTTCTCTTGTAGTTTTAATGGTGTTTGGAAGGAAGAAATTTGTATACATGTATTCAATCTGCTTCTTAACTTAAAATCAAATTTTTTTTGAATCTTTGTAATTTCTGCTTCTCCCTTCATCCCTCAAGATGCACTTATTGAGGTCAGTAATGAATCTGCATTAAATGCATATGTAATCTAGTAGTCTTAGTCTGCATCTGCCAATAATTACACCTCTCTCTTCAGATTAAAAGTCATCTATTCAAGACAGCCCATCTGTGTAGATTCTATAATTGTAGATCTCCCTGTCCACCCCTCATTCAATATTTCCATCTTTGTACTCATATTTTATCACATATTATATGATATATTTATTTGTTTTATAACTGGTAGCTTTCAAAATCCATTTTAGTAAGTATTTTTTATCTTTTTCGATCGTTGATATATCTGTACTGCTTACAAGATATAGTACAGAGTAGGCACTTGCTAACATAGATTGAATGAATGATTGAATGAGGAATAGTTCAAGATAGATTAGTTCCATCATCATTTTACAATTTGGATAATTAAAGCTCAGGATTAAGTGACTCTCGAGGACTCAGAATTTCTAAATATAAAGCATGATTTAATTCAGATCTTTCTGGCTTCATTGCCTATGTTCTATCTAAAGAAAACTGCAACTGAAAGGAAAATAAAACATATTAGAAATTGACTAGTGAGCTTAAGAAAAAAGATATTTTCTGTTGGCCTTGTCAACAGAAATCTCCAAAAAGTAATAGGATAAAAGCCATAATTTAATAGATTTGGGAATGAATGGAAGTAAGTTTAGTTACACTTACAGGGAACCTGGCCATACAAAAGGGAAAATGAGTGTCTAAGGAACTGTGCTTTTATGATAGGAGATTCATGAGTGTGTTGATATGCAAGGAATAATGGGTGCCAGTGAGAGTGAATAAGGTGCTAAAGGAAGGAATTGAGAAACTGAATAGTGGGTGGGAGTGAATGTCACAGGAAATATATAAAGAGCATAGGAAGAAAGGTCAACAGCAACAATACTTATCCATGGTAAGTAATATTATATACATTAATGTATTTAATAACTATTTATTGAGTTATACGTTTCTAGCTACTGTTATAGTTCCTTGGTGTATTGTGGTTGTTATGGATTGAAATGTGTCCACTCAAAAGATGTATTGAAATCCTAACCCCCAACATTTATAAATGTAACATATTTGGAAATAGTCTTCAAAGATGTTATCTATTAGATCAACATTAGGCCATACTGGAGCAATGTGGGTCCTAATCCTGCTTGAATAGGATCTTTATAAAAGAAAAGAAGGAACATAGAGAGAAACACAGAATGAAGATGGCCACGTAAAGATGGAAGCAGAATAGGAGTTATGTTGCAGCTGCAAGTCAAGGAATACCTTGGGGCTACCAGAAACCAGGAAAGAAAAGAAGGGATTATCTTCTAAAACATGGCTCAGAACACATGATGATTTTGAGCTTTAGCCTCAAAAACTGTTAGACAACAAACTTCCATTCCTATGAGTCACCCATCTGTGGTACTTTGCTTTGGCAGCCCAGGACACTACTTCAGTGGTGAATAATAGTGATAAATAATCTTTTTTAGCCCTATGTATTATCCTATCCTCACAACAACCTTCTATGGTAGATCTATTATTATCTTCACTTTTTCCAGAAGAGGTATCTGAACCCTAGAGAAGTAAAAGAACTTGCTCAAAGAAAAACACCTAGGAAGTGTTGCAATCATATTAAAACCATAACAAGATGACTTTATCACCCTTGCACTTGATCACTTTTCTCCACAGAGCATATATTTTGGTGGGGAAAACAAACAAACAAAAAAACAAGAAATCATTATATAGCCTACAAAGATTAACATGTAATCTATAAAGATGATTAATACAGGTTCTTATGATAAAAAATGAAATGGAATGCATAAAGATTGATATCCTAGGCAATCAATAAAACCAAACTCATTACTATCGAGTCAATTCGACTCATAGTGATCCCTCCTTGGGTTTTGAGGTGGTATCTTTATATGGAAGTAGATTGCCCAGTCTTCCTTCTGAGAAGTGGCTGGTGGGTTTGAACCTCCAGCCTTCTGGTTAGCAGTCAAATGCCTTAGAAACTATGCCACCAGAGCTACCAGTTGAAATGGACGGGTACTGACCATTTTGAATCAGACAGTCATACAATCTACTATGCTGGGAAAGACAAATTGAAGAGTAATGACATTGAATTAGTCATCACAAAGATTGTTTCAAAATCTATCCTGCAGTACAGTGCTGTCAGTGATAGGATAATATCCATATGCCTACAAGAAAAACAAGTTAATACTACTATTATTAAAACTTAAGCACCAAACACTAAAGTCAAAGATGAAGAAATCAAAGATTTTTACAGACTTTTGCAGCCTGAAATTGATCAAACATGTAATCAAGATCTACTGGTGTTTAACTGTGATTGAAATGTGAAAGTTGGAAATAAAGAAGAATCATGGTAATTGGAAAATATGGCCTTGGTGATAGAAATGATGCCAGAGATGGCATGATAGAATTTTGTAAGCCAACAACTAATTCATTGCAAAGGGATCCTTTGTTTCAACAACATAAATAGTGGTGGTTATACACATGTATTTGCAAGGTGGAATACACAGAAATCAGATCAACTGCATCTGTGAAAAGAGGAGATGGAGAAGATCAAGACCTCTGCCAAAATAAGGCCTGAAGCTGACTGTGGAACAGAATACCAATTGCACCAATTTAATATGCAAGTTCAAGCTGAAGCAGAAAAAAATTAAAACAAGTCCAGGAGAGCCAAAACATGACCTTGATAACATCCCATCTGAATTTAGAGACAATCTGAGGAATAGATTTGATGCTTTGAACACCAAAGAGAGAAAACTAAATGAGCTATGGGTGATATCAGAAACATCATGCATGAAGAAAGCAAAAGGTCACTAAACAATCAGGTAAAGATGAAAATACCAAAATAGATGTCATAAGAGACTCTGAAACTTGCTCTTGAATGGAGAGTAGCTAAAGCAAATGGAAAAAATGACAAGATAATAAAGCTGAACAGAAGATTTCAAAGAGCAGCTCAAGAAGATAAAGTCAATTGTTATAATTAAATATGGAAAGACTTGGAGTTAGACAACCAAAAGAACATGTTCAGCATTTCTGAAGCTGAAAGAGCTGAAGAAAGAAATTAAAGATTCAAGTTGCAATGTTGAAAGATTCTATGGGCAAAATATTGAATGATACAGGAATCATCAAAATAAGATGGAAGGAAGATGCAGAGTCACTGTACAAAAAAGAATTGGTCGATGTTCAACTATTTCAGGAGGTAGCATATGATCAAGAACCAGTAGTATTAAAGGAAAAAGGTAAAGCTGCACTGAAGGAATTGGCAAAGGACAAAGCTTCAGGAATTGAGATGTTTCAGCAAATGTATGTTGTGCTGGTACTTATTCATCTATGACAAGTAATTTGGAAGACAGCTACCTGACCAAATGACTGGAAGAGATAGTTATCTGTCCCCATTTCAAAGAAAGGTGATCCAACAGAGTATGCAAATTATAAAACAATATCATTAATATCACATGCAAGTAGAATGTGGCTTGTGTCAAGTACGCAGTATGGATTACACATCAACATGAAGAAAACAAAGATCCTCACAACTGGACCAATAAGCAGTGTCATGATAAATGGAGAAAAGATTGAAGTTGTCAATGATTTTCATATTACTTGGATCCACAGTCAACACCAATGAAAACAGCAGTCAAGAAATCAGATGTCTCCAAATGTGAGTGATCAACATGGTGGCACTGAGGAAGAGGAAGACATAGAGAGGTAAATGGGAGATGCAGACAACAAAGATGAACACTTTTGCACATACAGTACTGCATTGTCAGTGAAGGCAAATATGGGTATATGGATGAATAGATGATTGGACAGTCTGAACTATTAGGTATTTCTATGAAGTGGGGAATTTACCCAAGACCATGTATAGGGTTAGCAGACAATGGTCCCATAAATGTATTTGTATGATATATAAGAATTCCCAGGTGTATAGTAGAGCTGACAAGGGATAAGGTTTTAGTCACAGCCAGCTATCCAGAGGGACTGAGTAGTTGAACTGGTGGGCTCAGGACCATAGTCACAGGGAACATCAAGGTCAATTGGCATAACATACTACACAAAACATTGTTTCACCTCCTATTTTGGTGAGTAGCAACTGGGATCTTAAAAGCTTGCAAGCAGCCATCCTCTGCAATAATGGGTCTCTCTTCATCCAGAGCAAAAAAGAATGAAGAAAACCAAAGATTCATGGAAAGAATTAGTCCTAGTGACTGGTACACCATGTGATCCACAGCCTATATGACTATGAGACCAGAAGAACTAGATGGTGCCCGGCTACTACTGTCAGCCGTTCGGAAGGGAATCTATGTAGGAGATTCTGGACAGAGGAGAACAATGTGGAACAAAACACAAAATCATTTGGAAAAGAAAAGGGGGGGCAGGTTTTTTGGTCTGATAGAGCCTGGTGGAACCACTGAGACTATGGCCCCAGCTGCCCTTCAGGTCTGGAATTGAACCCCCACCTGTGGCTTCCAGACAAACAAAAGATAGACATATGAGTTGAACATTTACCTCAGGTAGATACACTCCTTGAAGAGAACAATCATGGGAGAAAGAAGGGCTGTTTATACACAGAGAGACAGCTCAGGGGGCAGAAGTACATGGAGGGATGGTCACAGGGAGGAGGTAACTATCAGGAGGAAGTGGGAGAGGAGCTGTTGCATTGTGGTAAATTGTGGTCAATGTCATGAGACAAAGTGTATGTTAACTGCTTTATGGAAAGTGAATTTACTCTGTAAATTTTCTCCCAAATCACAATTAAAAAAAAAAAAAAAAAAGATGTCATATTGCACTGGGCAAATCTGCTCTGAAAGACCTCTTTAAAGTGTTGCAGAGCAAAGATGTCACATTAACGACTAAGGTCCACCTAACTCAAGCCATGGTATTTTCAGTAGCCTCATATGCATGTGGAAGCTGGACAATGAATAAGGAAGATTGAAGAAGAGTTTATGACTTTAAATTGTGGTGTTGGCAAAGAATACTGAAAATACCATGGACTGCCAGAAGAACAAACAAATCCGTCTTGGACAAAGTGCAGTTGGAATGCTCCTTGGAAGTGAAAATGACCAGAGATTGTCTCACCCATTTTGGTCATATTGTTGGAAGGGATCATTCCCTGGAGAAGGATATCATGTTAGGTAAAATAAAGGATCAGTGGAAAAGGGGAAGACCCTCAACCAGATGGATTGACACAGTGGCTGCAATGATAGGCTCAGGTACAGCAAGAATTGCTAGGATGATGCACAACCAGGCAGTGTTTTGTTCTGTTGCACCTAGGGTGTTATGAGTGGGAGCTGACTCAGGGGCACCTAACAACAACAACAACTTATGATATATGGTGACAGAGTAGCTACTTTGAGTATTCATAGAAAGCGGCTCTAATGAAGCAGTGTTTAGGCTCAGATCTACTGTATTATAAGAATCTCATCATTAAAAGGCTTGTGGAAAGAATGTTCTAGACCTATGGGAGAGCTAGTGAAAAGACTGTATGTGGACTTAATTTTTTTATAATTGGGGGAAAAAAAAAGAAGACTAGTACCTAGTATATCTGAAGAATAGGACATAAAGATAAAAATAGTGGCAATATGAATCAGTTGAAAGGGACATATAAAGCCCAGATGAGGTAGTGGAGTTGAATTTTATCTGAGAAGCAATGGAATGTTATAAGAGAGTTTGGAAGCATGGGATTATTATGATATAAATTATGTTTTTGGAAGTGTATCTTGATTTTAGAGAGATTGAGTGGCCTGATTTTGTGTTGGTTAAGATAAAATAGAAATTGAAGTTAATTACTATTTTAAACACATCTCATAATTTACCAGTTACTTTACTACAAAACAGGAGCACAGAATCATCTCTACCTAGCACACCTGGTGACAATAAATATTCTTATTTCCTCCTCCCAATTGCCTGAAGTGTTAAAATGGGTAAGAATTCTTAGAAGAAAATATTGACAGAGAAATTAGATTCATTCCTTAATTTCTTCAATATTCACCAACTATATATTATAAAAATATTAATCTCTAAGTGCCAGAGGAAATACAGCACTAATGAAAAATATGCCATATGCTTACGTCCCAAAGAAAATGAACTGTATAGTGGTTAGTAAAACGGTAACCAAATGTTGATGTTGTGGATGATAGAACACTCTTATAATGCAATATTGAACATAGACTTATTGCTGAACTTCATGAGGGACAAAAAGGAATATCGAGGCCATTTTATTACAGTTACAATGCTGGAGTCACTAACTAACTGAAGTGGATGACCAAGCATAGCAAAGGAAAGCTAGGAGATATATCCAAAAAGACGTCACCTGGGAACTAAAGTTTAGTCCCTTATTCTACACTATTCATATGTTTATAATGTCAAAACTGATTCGTTAGTCTTCTCTCATTCCTTATATTTTTCCAAGTGCAGCGTGAAATATATTTTAAGAGTTCCTTGCTTAAATTTGCCAGTCTACTCTAATGATTGATAATTTATTCATTTTGTGTCTTGTAATCAAATTGTAAGGTGATAATAAGGAAAATGTACTTTCTAGTATATGATATTGGTAGCAATAACTTACATGTTTTATACTTTCTCCACTGAGTGACCAATTTCATATATAGCATTGGGAGAATATTTATTACAGCTCAAATGAACTTTACTGAGTGTGGATGTGACTACAAGGCAATCTCACTCATTATATTAACCAAATGAATTAGAAATACAGTACTATCTTTAGAAACCAATGTAACAGAATTGAATTGGTAAAAGCAAAGGATTTAGATCCTCTCAATAATAGTCATTTCAAGTGAATTCTATGGAGAATGGAAATACATGAGACCCATATATGTAGCTAATTAATATGATATTTCAAAAAGAAAAAAAAAATAGGGAAAATAACAGTATAGAACAAATTGAAGAATAAAATTTAGGAGGTAGGTTGAAGAATGACAGACATAATCCTAAATGAGTGCCTTTTAGAATATTTCAAAAAGATAAAATTCAACAATGATTATGTTAAGAAGACAATTTGTTTGAAGCTGTTGTTTTGTAGAAAATTTTTGTTTAGATGCCATTCCGTTTAGCAGGATAGCTAGTTATGCGTTCCTCCAGAACAAATTATGCTGCCTTGGAAAATACTGTTTCATGATGGTTAGGAGGAAGGGCTTCGGTGACATTAAAAAAAACAAGAACAAACCTGGATTGAAGCAATGCATATGCACTTTACTATCTGTGTGAACTTGAACAAGATAATTAGCAACACAGTGATTCCCCTTTCCAAATGGAAAAAAAAAAAAAAAATCACAGAGTCAAAAATTTTAGAGCTAAAAATGAACTAAATTTAACTCAATCCTTTTACTTCCACTAAAAAGAAACATTGAGAGAGGTTTGTTAAATTATTTACTAAATAATTTAAATTGTTATTTAAATAATTTGTTAAATATATTCAATTACATATATAGCTAATGTCCAGAGCGCCACAATCACAGCCAAGTTGAAGACATACACAGCCTCTTTGAGAACAGAGAGGGTAGTCCTAAGTGATTCTCGGGGTGCTTAGCAAACCCTGAGATACCCCAATAAAATTAAAGACACACCTGTAGCTGATATCTCAGCAATTACTTCTGATCAGTTTTACATTCAATTTCTTGGTTTTGCCAGTTTTTTAATGCAACTTCCTTTAACTCCTTGCAGGTCTGCTAACATTTTTAAGCACATTCCTGCTTTATGTTTGCCTACATTTTTCATTGTTCTCTACCATGTCCTTTGGGACCATGCGGAAGAAGGAGGAAATTCCTGAATTTAAAAAAATGGGGGTGATATTAGAAAAAAGGAAGAATATTGTACAAAATACAGTAGACAAACTTAAAATTGTAAAGTGTTAGGAATCTCTTTCTACATATGATTTGTTGTAGGTATATTCTAATTTATTTACTTTGTCCATTGTTATTATTGTGGTATTTGCCCTTGAGTTGATTTTGACTCATAGCACCCCTATGTACAACAGAAAGAAACATTGTCTAATCCTGTTCCATCCTAAAAATCATTGCTATGTTTGAACCCATTTTTGCAGCCACTGTGTCCATCCATCATGTTGTGGGTATTCCTCTTTTTTGTTGACCCTCTACTGTCCTTGCCCAGGGACTGGTCCCTCCTGATAACAAGTCCAAAGAAGTCTTTAGAAGTCCTCACTTCTAAAGAGCATTGTGGCCGTACATCTTCCAAGATATATTTGTTCATTTTTCTGGCAGTCCATGCTATAATGCAGTATTCAATATTATTTGCCAACACCATCATTCAAAAGCATTGATTCTTCTTCTGTCTTCCTTATTCTTGTGTTTATGTATGTGTGTATGTGTGTGTGTGTGTGTGTGTATATATATATATATATATATATATATATATACATACATATATATATAATATGTATGTGTATATATACACATACACACATACATATATGTGTATGCGTGTGTGTTATGTATTCTCTCTGTATATATGCACATGTACACACCAGTAGGCCAATGCCAAGAATATCAGGAAGATATAGAATCATAAATGGAGCAATGAGACATTGGTGGTTCATTAGTACACTACTTAGATCCAGCATTAGACCCAGGATCAATCAGTGGTGGATTGAATTTCCTGTGACACTAAGCAGGATTCTGTAGAATTTCTAGATTAACATGGATTAAGAAGAAAGACCTGATAATCTACTTCACAAAATCAGCCACGGAAAGCCCCATGGATCATAGTAGTCTGATCTACAATCAATCACAGAGATAGTGCAGAATCAGGCAACTTTTCATCCCATTGTGCATGGAGTCACCAGGCATCAAGGCTCACCCTGAGTCAGGGGACAACTTGATGACAGCTAACAATAACAACTGGGATAAATTAGTGATATGAAATTTCCATCTCAATGTAGTTCAGTTGAATACCTTTCATATCCATTTGTTTCAAGGGGAAAATGGAGTTTAACTAGAATCAGATGCAAGCGATTAAAACTAGATCCAGAGTTTTGGGTTCTCAGACCATCAAACATCAATACTTTTTCCATACCCCAGTGATCCTTTGTTGGAATATCAAAATACAGGAAAGCATACTTTAAAAGGTAAAACAAGACTTTTTTTTTTTTTTTTTTTTTTTTTCTCCAGCTCTGTGGCAAAGCCCCAAATATGTTGGCTTTATTTTTGTCTTATCAGGCTTTAGTGCCAAAACAGGAAGTATATTAAAGATACTTGCCATATCCATAGAGTGATTTGAACCTTTTTTAAATTTACTCATCACTGAGTTAATGCATAATAACTAGCCCATTAAAATGATTTTAGAATTGGCATATAAAATATGTGGCCATTACAGCCATCTTTTCAGGAGTGGGAAACACTCCTGCTGAAGCTTCAGCTAGAAAATAATTTGCTGAAAAATCGGCTGAAACGGGAGGTTCCAGCTCATTGAAACTCAATTTATTATATGCTTAAATGACTCTTGGAACAAGTGGAATATGTAGGCAGCACAACTAGACAAGGCAAATTCTGTGCTGATAACAAATGTGTAAAACTCCAATACCTATTGGAGAAGCGATTGCAGCCAAAATCCTATACTTGCCAACTAGTAGAAAATGTGAACATGCTGTTAGATAATTAACATTTTTCTTATTATGCAAGGCTGGGTAGTGAATGTGTAAACCAACTTTTTTCCCTCTGGATAAAATGCAACTTGAAAAAATCATATGATTAAAGTAAAGCACAGATTTCTGAGAAACTTTGTGATATGTATTCTAGATGTATTAGTTTACGTTTTAGATATTTGGGGCAGCTTTTTAATATCCTGATCACCACTTCTTGAAAGTATAACCAGTTGTCATTGAGTTCATTTCAACTCATGGTGACCCTATGTGTGCCAGAATAGAACTGTGCTGTAAAGGATTTTCACTGGCTGATATTTTAGAAATGTATCTCCTGACTTTCTTTTGAGAAGCCTCTGTGGTAGGCCTGAATCTCTGACCTTTCAGTTAGCAGTTGGACACATTAACCATTTGCACTACCTAAGAATGCCTCTTGAAAATATGTTGTTATTAAGTGAATTTGGACTTGTAGATACCCAATGTGGGCAGAGTAGAACTTACTAGCTCCACAGAGTTTTCAAGGCTATGACCTTTTAGAAGCAGATCATTCAGTGTATCTTCTAAAGTGCCTCTAGGTAGATTGAAACATCCATCCTGCTGACTAGTAGTTGAATGGCTAACTGTCTGCACCACCAGGGATGCCTTAGTGAAAGAACGTTTTCGTTGTTGTTGTTATGTGCTGTGGAGTTGGCCCAACCCAAAGCGACCCCTCCTTGGGTTTCTGAGGCAGTATCACTACGAAAGTAGATTGCCCCATCTTCCTTCTGAGGAGTGGCTGGTTGGTTTGAACTGCCAGCCTTCTGGTTAGCAGTCATGTGCCTTAGGCACTATGCTACCAGAGCTCCTATTGAAAGAATAGGGGACTGCAATTAAAAAATTATAGATCTTTAATGTTTTTAATGAACACAGAAAGATATGCTATAAACTGAGACGAATATTTGACTAATTGACTTTAGATACAAACTGTATCTAATTTTTCTAACGTATGTACAAATTCATTTTAAGGACAGAGTAGAACTCATTTGAAATCTAGAGATTGCCTGTAAAATAAAATTTTGATTGAAATTTCATACCCATATTCATTGCCAAAATAGAAGATAAAATTTAACTTCAGAGCATTTCTAGAAGATTGGAAACATTATAAATAAGAGATACTACTATTTTTATTCTAAATGAGAAAAAAATGAGAAATGTGCAGAAGAGTATTTTAATCACAGTAGTAACACATGAGTAGACAGCAGACACCTCCAGTTTTATAATGATGAGCAGAGATAGCATGTCATTGGGGGTATAGCAGTGATCATATGTATTTGCTTGTCTTTAGTCGTGTGAAATTTGTCAACTCAAGAACACTCTGTTGATTTACAATTACTCATGTTATTGAGTCATTTCCAACTCACAGTGAACTTATAGGACAGAGTAAAACTGTCCCATAGAATTTTCAAGGCTGCAAATCTTTACAGAAGCAGAGTGCCTCATCTTTTCCCATGGAGCACCAGTGGGTTTTAATTTCCAAACTTAAAAAAAAAAGAAGCCCCACTGTCATCGAGTTGATTCCAACTCATTGCTTTTCTGAGGCAGTAAATCTTTACAGAAGTAGATTTCCCAGTCTTGTTTCTGCAGAGTGGCTGGTGGGTTTGAACCACCAACCTTCTGGTTATTGTCAGATGCCTTATTCACTGTGCTACCAGAGCTAACCTTCTATCTTGCAGCCAAATGCTTCAAACATTATATCACTAAAGGTCCTTGATTTTCAATTATTGCTGTTGTTAGATGTCCTTGAGTCAATTCTCACTCATAGCAATCCTGTGGACAACAGAATGAAACACTGCTTTGTCTTGTGTCATTTTCACAATGGTTTTCATGCTTGAACACATCATTGATTCTGTATTCTTCTTCATATGGTCCAGTTTCTCAGATTATATGCTTAGCATACAGATTATATAAATGTGGTGAAAGGACACAACCCTTACACACACCTTTCCTGATTTAAAACCATTCAGTATCCCCTTATTCTGGTTGAACAACTTCCTCTTTGTTTATTAACAGGTTCCCCATGGGCACAATAAGTGTGCTGGAATCCCCATTCTTTGCAGTGTTATTCATCATTTGTTATGGTCCATATAGTCAAATGCCTTTGCATAGTCAACAAAATATAGGTAAACATCTTTCTATTATTCTTTGCTCTAAGCCAAGATCCATCTGAGATCAGCAATGATATCCCTCATTTTATGTCCTCTTCTGAATCTGGCTTGAATTTCTGGCAGTTGCCTGTCAATATACTGCTGCAACTATTTTTTAATTCAGCAAAATTTTGACTGCTAACCAGAAGGCTGGCGGTTCAAACCCACCAGTCACTCCTCAGAAGGCAGATGGGGCAATCTACTTCTGTAGTGATACTGCCTCAGAAACCCAAAGAGGGCTCGCTATGAGTCAGGTCTGACTCAATGGTGTGTAACAACAACAACAACAGGACTAATTACATAATAACAACAATAATTACACAATTGCCACAGATCTGTCTCATTACCATTTTATGACTTCACAGTAACAAAAAAGCTGATAAAAATTAGTAATAAGATATTACTAATATTTTTCTTCAATTCATATTGTGCTTTCTTTAAGTTCCAAAGTATTTTATTTTATTTTATTTTTTGAAATAAGGAAATTGAACCATAAAAAGATTAAGAACCATGAATAAGTTTCAGAACTCACAGTTCATACCTGAGCTTGGTCTAAGTACCCTTTAAAACATCAAACTTTAAAACATAAAACTTTACAGCCTATTTCCTCTCAACATTAGAATGAAGACTTAGAAAGATCCAGAGTCTATTTAAAAAAAAAAAAAAATCACAAAAATTTTCTTTATTATTCATTAAAAATGTTTAGGACAAAAAGTGAAATTCCCTCTTCACTCCTCATCATACCAAATTCTAAATTCTACTTCCCTTTCCATGAATTAGATTTATTTTCTATCATATTCTTCCAAGATTCTGTTTTCAATGCATTTAGAGAAATACACTGGCAGAAATTTATAGTTTGGGGTGTTGTTTGTTTGTGTGTGTGTGTGAATCTACGTATGTTTTTCACTTATTTTTTTCAGTTTAAATTATCTTGTAGAGAAATTCCTTTATCAGTATACATAGCTCTTTCTTTCAAACCTATGAATACCATCCTGCATTTCAGGCAATACAGTTTATAGAAGCATTATTCTACTCATGAAATTTAGATTATATCCCTTTTTAATATAAATAATAGGAACAGAGAACTTCTTTGTTCCTGCTTAAAATAACTCTATTAGAATTCTACAAGCAGAGTTGTTGGGTAAAAGACATGCACATTTTAATTTTGATATGCATTATAAAAAGAAAAAGAAAAGAAAAAACTCTACCAACATCAAGTTGATTCTGATTCATAGCAACCCCGTAAGACATAGCAGAACTGTCCCAAAGAGTTTCCAAGGTTGTAAATCTTCATGAAAGCAGACTGCCTTGTCTTTCTCCTGTGGAGGAGCTGGTAGTCTGAACTGCCAACCTTTTGATTAGAAAGCAAATGCTTTACCCACTATGCCACCACACCTCCTTTATAACCAACAGTATATATATTAGATGTTTTCTTAAATTACTTCACATCTGTTTAGTGTAATGTAAAGAATGTGTTCTTGAATTTTATTTAAGTTAATGTGAGGAATGTATATTTTATCTCAACTAAATGTGATATATCCCCTTATTCTGGTTGAACAACTTCCTCTTTGTTTATTAACAGGTTCCTCATGGGCACAATAAGTGTTCTGGAATCCCCATTCTTTGCAGTGTTATTCATCATTTGTTATGGTCCATATAGTCAAATGCCTTTGCATAGTCAACAAAATATAGGTAAACATCTTTCTATTATTCTTTGTTCTAAGCCAAGATCCATCTGAGATCAGCAATGATCAGTTTCTGAGAAACCAGATGGTATAAAAAGCAGATATGCATATATCAAATCAGTCAGTTAGGTATTGTTAGGTTCTTTCTTTAGTGACCTACACACCTTCTTTTAAGCTTATACTAACTCTACAGTCTGAAAACTTCACATATGCCCTCAGAACTCATCTTAATCTTTCCATCCTCCTATCCAATGTTCCATCCCATGGTAGAGGGCATGCTCACAAATGGCAATTTTCTGAAGAATGCTACCACAATGCCAGATTCACATAGACTCAGAACTCTGCTAGATGATCAAAAGAAATTTGGACTTAGATGTTTAGGGTAGCTCAATAGCAAGACTCTTTCAAACATCCCAGTGGTAAGGTGTGTAGAGTGTATGGTGTGAAATGCTGCTTGAGATTTTTAACTTTCAACAGGTTATTTAATAGCTCTGCACTTGTTAACTCAGCTTAAATAAATAAAGATTGTAATTAATTTTAGTAATCAAAGGAAATAATTCATATATCAGACAAATAGAAAACCCCAGTCAGTATTAGTGATGATTATTATAGATTATTTGAAAACTTACAAAAGTTTTCACTATCTTCCCCTTACTGCCTTAACTTGGTTTTCGTCTACCCATTTTCTTGACCTTAGCTTAGATATTCTTACTTGAGATATTGTGTTATAAATGTCTCACTGCCTTGTTCTTTTCATTTAATTTTACCTGTCACATTTTTATTAGCATTTTAATATTTGAATCATTCCCTAGCTTTAAATTATGTGAAGTAAAACATGTTTTTTCATGTTATATCCCTTATTATGAAGTCAGGCCTTGGTTTTTCATGTTATATCTCTTATCATACTACACTGCTTCATGTTTTTGTTCAGTTTTTTTTAAAAAAAAGAATTAATGTAAACATGAATAAATGTTTTTAGGCATTAGTATATGTTTGACTGAATGGATGACTGGACAGATGAATGGACAGTTATATACTTGGATAGATGGGTGTATGGTTAAGTAAACAACTTAGAACAAAGACTGAGGAATGGAATTAATATTAGTTAAAATGATGAGGAGAATATATTTTTGGATCAACTTTTTTTAAATCTCTTGTTATCATTGTTGTTGCTAGTTGCCGTTGAGTTAATCTTGACATGTAGTCCATGAATGAACTGCTGCATAGAATTTTCTTGACTTTAATATTAAAGGAGAGCAGATAACCTTAAACTATATTAAGTGTCATACCTTCACATAAGGCTGATTCCAACTACCACAATAAGTAAAAATCCAAAGAAGTTGGCAACACAGAGAATTTTACTCGGTGTACAGTATCCACAGTCTAGGAAATAGTAATAATATGCCACAATATGCCTAAATTCTCTTTCCATCACATCAGAAAAACTCTTTCATTAACTCAGGTCTACCTCTAGTTGAAATTTTCACTTAGCATGAAGGTTAAAATGTGAGATCTTTGACTTCATATATTGTATATTTCATAACTTTACATTATACATTCAGTGGATTCTTGGGAGGTAATTCATTATGCAATTTAATCTGATATTGAAAATCCCAACACAATGCAGAACAACCTGCACACTTGCAATGAATTTAAATAATACATCTTGCTTAATATGTATGCTGATTTACCCAGCATATCAGAATGAAGTGTCAGGTATTTATTTGATTGTGAGGAAAACCATAAATAGTCCACAGTGTTCAGCATATTTTCAGATATTAAAGCTCTTGTTCAGCATGATTTGACACCATCAAAATTTGACAATGAGCCCTATCTGCTTTGGAATATCTTGGTAAATGCAAGAGTGATGGGAAATGTTATCTGCTACAGCTGCAATGCTGACCCTTCTTTACTAAATTTAAGAAGACTTAAAGAAAACTTTTTTCTCCCAAACCGACCTTTCCCAGATTAATTACTCACTTCCAATTTTGATTCTGTTTCATCTGTCATTCTACAGAATTAATTCCCTATACAACATGGTTGAATGCATGTGAACTTGTCAGACTCATTTGGTAGAATTAATTAATGGTGATTAGATGTATGAATTTTGACAATTTGGAATGTGTTTACCAATTTAAAACACTTTTTCTAACCTACCATGTCTTTACTAGGGTAATGGGTTATGCTTCTTCCTAATTCTCTTCCTAATTATGTATATATCCAGTAGTCATATACACATATATGGGCATTTGTATCAGATGTACTGTAGCTATAAAGAACTAAATGCAAAATGCAGAAAAAGAAGAAAACCACATGTCTCAACCAAAGTACTACAGGACAGCTTTTATATTATTTAGTTTTAAGGGTAAGCCAGGTTCAAATTAAATGTCAAACATAATTTTGCATTAAAAATTTGAAATATGTGATTGTCCTTAGAGAAATTCTTAGAACACATGTCTCCTTGCCAATTTTGTATTTGCATAATAATGAACTATAAGGTTATAGATCATTTTGTGGCAGAGTACCAACCCATAAACTGCTTGGTGAAGCTACTAAAAACTTGAATGTGAAATGTGTTTTTCTCAGTTAAGAGTTTGGGTCCTCTATAAAAAAAGAAATACACTGGAGTCTCTTAGTTCTTAAGAAACTCGGAGAACAAATTCTAAATTCTGTTTATTTCCACATTTATTCCTTTAACTGTTGTAGATATAAATGCAAAATGAATGTTGACATATTTGTTTAGCATCCCTGAACAGATTAAACTGCTTTAGAAATTCTTCTGTAATCGGGCTTGAAAAATAGAAACTAACATTCACATCCCAGGATAGATTAAATTGTTTCAAAAGTTTCTCATTAATCAGAGATAGAAAATATATTTTGAAAGTAGTAGCAAATTCTTTGAAAAGTCTTAAAATTTGCCTTCTGATAAAACTTTTTGTAGTTTCATCATAAAATGCCATATTATATAATATACATACAAAATAATAAGTATATAACTTGTCTGTGTGTAAGTGGGAAATAATATTGATCTAGGAGCCCTGGTGGTGTAGTGCTTATGGCATTTGACTATTAACTGGAAGGTTGGCAGTTCAAACCTACCAGCCACTCATTGGAAGGAAAGTTGGGCAATCTACTTCCGTAGTGATACCGCCTGGGAAATCCAAGGAGAGGTCTCTATGAGTCGGATCTGACTCGACGGCAGTGAGTTTGGTTTTGGTTTATTTAGAACTACAGTGATGTGCATGGGAGAAAGCATTGGGCCTTGTTATGGATTGAAGTTGTTCCCAAAAATATATGTTGTAAATCCTAAACCTGACACTTGTGGTTATAATCCCATTTGGGAATGGGTTTTCTTTGTTATGCTAATGAGAGAATATTAGTGTAGAGTATGTCTTGAATCAATCTTTCTTATCATGTGTATTTGGGCAAATAAAATGATAAACAAATAGAATTTCTTCTGCCAATGATTTTTCTCTTAATTTGCATAATGGGATACTGCTTCATGCTGAATTACAAGCATTTGAGTATTATTTTTAATAACAACTCTGTAATTTGTTTAACTATGTTATACCCATTTTAGAGATGAGAAAATTGAGCTTTGGAGATATTATTTGACTTGTCTCATATATCATAGCTGGTAAGTTGTTGTTGTTGTTATGTGCCGTCGAGTCGGCCCTGACTCATAGCGACCCCTCCTTGGGTTTCTGAGGCAGTATCACTACGGAAGTAGGATTGCCCAACCTTCCTTCCGAGGAGTGGCTGGTGGGTTTGAACCACCAGCCTTCTGGTTAGCAGTCAAGTGCTTTAGCCACTATGCTACCAGAGCTCCTAGCTGGTAAGTAGTAGAGTCAATATTCAATATTAGACCCAAGAGTCCCTATTCTTACCATTCTGTGATGTCTCTCTGGCACTAGTATTCTCCATTTTAAAATAAAATGATTGGGTTTATGATTATCATTATTAGATTATCAAAGTAGAGAGTGAGAAAAAAAGGGAAGGACTTCTGCAAGATGGATTGATACAGTTCCTGCAACGATGGGATCAAACGTAGCAAAGACTATGAGGATGGTACAGGACTGGACAGTATTTCTTTCTTTTGTCCATGGGGTCTCTGTCAGTCAAAACTGACTTTATGATACCTCATAACAATAACATAGCTTTCAAGAATATGAATCTTTGAATTTTGATTTTCTTTAGTTTCCCCTTTGAACATAGGTGTATACCAGCTGAATATTACATTAGATATACAAGGAAATTGTACTATTTTACTCCATCTCCCACTCTAATTCTTGAAATGCTTTTTGAGCAGGCTTTGACACTGGCAATAAGGAATGCTTCATTTATTATAGAAATGAATATTGTTTCAATAATATAATTATCTTGATTTTACAGAATGTTTCTAAATGGAAAAACAAAAGGTTATGTAAATAATATTTTAATTACTATTTGTCTTTTGCCCCACATGCAAAAAAATAATTAGATGCATTTAATCAATTTAGAAAGGTATATCTGACACAGCCTAACTTTAAATACAGATCATATATCATAAGCAAAACTCTTGTATATATCAGAGGTTCCTTTTAAATAGCAACTTAAAAAGTTAAAAAACAGGGAAAAGTTTTGTTGAATTTCTCATGGCACAATGAATGATAAAATTATTAAAATGTGGACAGATAATCTAGTCTGAACAATGGTGGAATAATAAGCATCAGACTTGGCACTACAAACACCAGGAAACTGACCAGGAGATATGAAGCCACTGCTAACATATATTAGATGATGGCATGCAATCAGACATCAAGGTGGTGAATTAGGTCAACTAACCAAAGTAAGAGGAACAATCAAGTCTTTATTAACTTACTATGACAGTGCAAGCAAGAAGCAAGAGAGGTACTGGCTTCCGTGTGTTCAATTTTTTCCCCGTGAAACAGGATTGAGTGTAAGTCAAATGGATGTATCCCTGAATGGGAAGAGGAAGTTGTCTCACTGATAAGGAGCCCAAACAAAAGGCTGTGACTCTACGAACCTATGAAACTGGGGTACAGGGAAAAGAAAAGTAAGGACTGTTGTTAGGTGCCGTGGAGTCGTTTCCGACTCCTAACGACCCTGTGCACTGCAGAACGAAACATCGCCCAATCCCGCACCAGCTCCACAATCCTTGCTGTACTTGAGCCCATCATCTCAGCTACGTGTCAATCCATCTCATTGAAGGCCTTCCCCTCTTTCGTTGACCCTCCACCTTACCAAGCATGACATCCTTCTCCAGGGAATGGTCCCTTCTGACAACATGACAAAAGTAAGTGAGGCAAAGTCTGGCTATTCTCCCATTCAAGGAGCATTTCAGCTGCACTCCCTCCAGGACAGGTCTGTTAGTTCTTCTAGCAGTCCGTGGTACTTTCAGTATTCTTCGCCAGCACCATAACTCAACAGCATCAATTTTTCTTCAATATTCCTTTTTCATTGTTCAGCTCTCACATGCATATGAGGCAATTGCAAATATCATGGCTTGTGTCAGGCGCACTTTAGTTCTCAAGGAGACATCTTTGCTCCTCAGCATTTGAAAAGTAAGTAAGGACCAGGAATAGAAAATTACTGAATCAAAGTAGAAGAAACTATCAGCCCAGGCTCCAATAAAGACGTTTTGGTAGAAAAATCTTTGAAGAACCTTAGCTGTGGCCCCTGATAAGGAAGCCTCCAAATGGAGGGATCTAGACTAGAAATGTAAATATGCACATGGGCATGGCTGAACAGAGGGGTAGTGGGTTGATTTCTTGACTACAGTTCCATCTAGGAAATGGTAAAGTACTTGATAAGTCCCAAGTCTAGTATGAAGAGGGAAAATTCCTGCATGAGGCCAGTGAGGTAAAGCCTTGCTTATGATAGGGCCTCAGAGATTAGACAAAGGATTTTGGCCTTGAGGGAACTCCTTAGAAAATAGACAATAGGTAGATAAAATCCTTGAGAAAAGGAAAGTACATAATGTGTTTCAATATTTATTGTAACTTTGTGCCTAAAGATTCTTTCCAAAATGCAAAGCTCAGCAATCCTTAAAAGAATAAAACATAGCTGACACTCTATAAATGTATTCTCCATATTTTGAAGATACTAAAAAGTTTTTCACCCTACCAATAAATAAATAAATTAAATATTACAGTGAAGCAATAAGGGAAACATCATTGCATAGAAATAGGTATAGACATCTGTCATATATGTTTAAATTAGAAGTCAGGGACTTTAGCTGTTATAAAATGTTCAAAGCTTTAACAAAAAAGGCTTAAGTAAACGAATGACAAAGACACTCAACAGAATGTGAAAAGTATGAAAAAGAACCTATAGGATTTCTAGAATTGAAAATTGAAATATTTGATTACAAAATTTTCTGTATGAGTCAGCTGAATATTAGATACCATCAAGACAAAATTCAGTAAGCTTGAAAGCAGATTAGAAGGAGTAAAACATACAGAACAGAAACCAAAAAACCAAACTCACTGTGGTCAAATCAGATCCAACTCATAGCGACCCCTCCTTGGGTTTCTGAGGCGATATCACTACGAAAGTAGATTGCCCAATCTTCCTTCCCAGGAGTGACTGGTGGGTTTGAACCTCCAGCCTTCTGATTAGCAGTCAAATGCCTTAGGCACTATGCCACCAGAGCTCCTAAAACATACGAACACACAGAATAAAAATACAAAAAAAGAATCATGCCTCAGTGACTTGTGGGGCAATATCATGTGGTCAAATTTATTTGCAATTGAAGAAACATAGGAAAGAAGGTAATTTTTTCCAAATTTGATGAATCACTTAACTCACAGTTCAAGGACCATATTATATGACAAGCAAAATCAAATCATCAATAAAACAACCTATAATAAAATTCTGAAAATAAAATTAAAAAGAAAATATTAAAAACAGTCATAAAATTAAAAAAAAAAAAACCCATTATAGATGAAGAATGAAAAGACTTCTTATTAGAGAAATGTGATTCAGAAAACAATGGAATGGCTAAAAGGAGAAGAAAAAACTCACAGAGTGAACTTATGCTATAGATAATATCCTTTAAAGGTGCTTGTGAAACAGACTTTTCATAGAAACTAAAGCTAAGAAAATGTTAAAGGAGATTCTTCAAGATATGTGAAAATGATATCAGAAAGAACGTCAGGAACATGAAAGAATAAAGAGTGAAGGAAATTGTAAATAGGTGGGTGCAGTGAATTGCTTGATGTGGCCCTTCTAGCCATTGTCCTCCATTCTGTGGTGTTTCGTAAATCCCATTATCCATGCCTGTTTGGGGTGGTGTGGTAGTTAAGGTCAGGTATCAACTTGGCTGGGCAGCTGGTAGTAGTCATTCCCTACAATGACTGGCAATCGACTC
>NW_006921649.1:1823008-1825906 GCF_000298275.1 Orycteropus afer afer
AAAAAAAAAAAAAAAAAGATAGTTACCTTATAACTATCCTGTCAAAACCCCCTTAGTCATGTATTTAAATTGACCAAACCCAATAACCCATATTCTTGTATCCAACTAATCACTGTGAAGCCTCCATTTTGAGTTGTCCCACCTTTGGCTTCCCTAATCTTGCAACAATCAATCAGAATGTTATTAACTTTAGTTTTTGATTTAAACTCACAAATATACCTCTGATATTTCACCATTTTGGAGTATTTGATTTCACTTTGTGGCATCAGATGTGTCCCTGCTTTAAACTATTTCAAAGTTTCAATAATTCTCTTTGCATTTTTTTTTAATAGAGTATGTACTCTTGCTCCCTAACAAATTCAATCCTTAAAAACATGCTCTCTGATCAAAACAGAAGAAAATTAAAAAACAATATAAAAACACATTTAGAAAATTTCCAAAATTTGGAAATTAAACTATAGGTATTTCCCAATTTACAACATATGGAGTTAGGACAAATTATCTGTGTTTTTGTTTTTTGTTTGTTTGTTTGTTTTGCACATAGTATCCTTGGTAATAGTACTACATATAATACTGCATGGGGTGCATAATTTGCTTATGTTTAACTTAAATCCTTGTATCAGCCTCCAAAGACAAATAAACTCAGATTGATAAAGATACTGATAATAATATACAATAATAATGAAAACTAGAACCCTTTCCAACTCAGTATGATTGTCGTAGCAAAATCAGGCAAGAGTATTACAAGGATAAAAAATAATTATAAAACAATATTCCTTATGAACATCCATACAAAATTCTTAACAAAGTGTTAGTGACTATAATCTAAAAAAAAAAAAAAAAAAAAGCATCACCTTTCTGGTTAGCAGTCAAATGCCTTAGGCACTAGGACATCAGAGCTCCTTAGCAATATATAAATAAGTATCATACACCAATACTGATTTGTGTTTTTCCAGGAATTGTAGTTGCTCAGTATTTGAAAATTCAATCTGCAGAATAACAGATTAAATAAGAAAACCAAATCAATTGAGAAAATAAAAAAGTTGATGAAATTCAAGACCCAATCATAATAACATCTTTAGAAAACTAGAAATAAAAAGGCACATTTTTTTTTTTTCCTTTTTGAACTTTGTATTGTAGTTTGGATGAAAGTTTACAGTGTAAATTAGTTTTCCATTAAATAAGTTACACTTGTTTTGTGATATTGACTACAATTCTGCGATAAGTAAAAACACTCTTCCTAATTCCTCCCTGGTTTCTTGTAAACATTCGTTCTTATTTCCTATGCTGTACTGCCTTCTGAGGTTTGTTTTTGGGCAAATGCTGCCCTTTTGGTCTTCTATCATCGATTGTATTGAGGAGTATATTCCACTCTTGGTGTTATTATTCATTTTACCGGCCTATTGTTGGCTGAAAGTTGATCCTTGGGGGTGGATTCATTTCTAGGCTTGAAGGTTATTTAAGGACCATAGTCTGCGTGTATGTGTGGAGAGTTGTTCATCAGCCTCTATCACTTTTAAGGGCATTATATTAATCATATAGACAGAAATTTTAAAATCTTACAGCCAACATAATAATTAATGGTAAAATGTTGAATACTCCTTTGTAAGATTACTATCAACATTGTACTATAGAATTTATGGATAAGAAAAGTAATTAAAAGTTACAGTTCTGAAGGAGGAAGTAAGACTGTTTGTTTATAGATAACATGATTGTGAATGTAAGAAATCCTAATGGATCTATAGAACATATAATAGAGCTGAAAATCTTAGAATATTTACTGGATACAAAATGCATGAAATATTATTGAGATAAATTCAAGAAAACCTAAATAAAGATTAATTAATTGTTGGATTAATTAAATGGATCATTTAGAACACTTAGTGTTATTAAGAGTTCACTTATACCCCAAATGATCTGTGAATAAAGTGTTATCCAAATTCATATCTTATTAAGATATATTTGTTTGTTTACCTGATAAAGTAATTCTAAAATTTATATTAAGAATGTGGAGGTTCTTGAATAGCCACACTATTTTTAAAAACAAAAACCTGGAGACTTATGCTACCAGATTGAAAGTTTACTATAAAGTTATGGTAATCAATCCCATGAGGCAATGGCATAAGGATAGAGAATTAAGTCTATAAGAAAGAGTAACGAGTATTAAAATAGATTCAATCATATATGGTCAATTCACTTTCAACCAATGCATCGAATACATTCAATTGGGAAAAAGCAAGTCTTTTCAATTATATTGCTATGCACAAGCATTAAATAAAGATGGATAGTAGAAATAAACTAAAATAAATAAATAAATAGATAGATAGATAGATAGATGCAGGCTTCTAGATCAAAACACTTGGGAAAGTCTTCATGACATTGGGGTAGGCAAAGATTTCTTAAGAAATGAAAAGAACAAATCATTAAAACATTCGTAAATTGTACTTGTTCTTTGATAGCACAATTAAGAAAATGAAAAGGCAAGTGAGATACTGAGAGAAAATATTTTCGAAGCATATATATGACAAAGTACTTTTGTCAAAAATATGTGATAACTCTTACAATTTAATAATATGAAAAAAAGTTTAAAACTGGGAAAAATATTTGAACAGATTCCTCACAACATGTGAAAAACTGCATATGCACTTTAAAGTGTCAACATCGTAAGCAATCATGGAAATGCAAATTAAAGTCACACTGTGATATGACTAAACAGTCTAGAAAGTCTAAAACACTATGCCAAGTGTTAGAGATAATGTGAATTACTTAAAACTGTTGGGAATGTAAAATAATTTGACTGATTAAGAATCCAAAATGGTGTTACCATTTTGGAAAACAGTGTGTTGTTTTCTTATATATTTATACATATATTTTACCATCCCATTCCTAGATATTTAC
>NW_006921649.1:1826471-1832693 GCF_000298275.1 Orycteropus afer afer
AAGTCGGACCTGACTCATAGCAAACCCGACGGCACATAACAACAACAACAACAAATCACTACGGAAGTAGATTGCTCCATCTTCCTTCTGAGGAGTGGCTGGTGGGTTTGAACCGCTAGCCTTCTGGTTAGCAGTCAAATGCCTTAGGCACTATGCTACCAGAGCTCCCTAACATTCTACAGTACAATGGAAAAAGAAATTCTTATTTTCCTCCATAGGATGACACAATATAACAGGGATAATTAATCAATTATTATAATGCAGCCACTCCTCGGAATGAAGATGGGACAATCTACTTCCGTAGCGATACTGCCTCGGAAACCCAAGAAGGGGTTGCTATGAGTTGGGTCTGACTCGTGGACACATCACAACAACAACAACAATAAAATATTTATGGTTTTACAAATATAGTCTTGAGTCAAAAATCCACATACTTCTTTCCTGTGTAAAGTGTATGATTACATTTATATTAAGCCCAAACTATCTGTGATGTCATAAGTCAGACAAGTGATTACCCTTGTGTCTTAGCTATCTGGTGTTACCATAACAGAAGTACCACAAATAGATGGCTTTAACAAACAGAAATTTATTTTCTCATAGTTTAGGAGGCTATGTCCAACCTCAGGGTGCAAACTTCAGGGACGGACTTCTGTCACTGTTGGCTCTGGGGGAATGTCTTTGTCTCTTTTCAACATTGTTGGGTATAGCATCCTGTGGAGATCACCATGTGTCTTTACATCAGTATTCTCTAGGGTCTAGGAGGTTCTGAGTACAGTGAGCCTGGTCCAAAATACAGCTCCATTCCTGGCTCTTTATTCTTCCTGTAGTAATTTCCTCCTCTCTGCTCAATTCTCAATCCTTTCTTTCCTTTAAGATAAAAGATGATGCAGACCACACCCCAAGAAAATCCTCTTACATCAAATTAGGACTGTGAGCTGAGAAAAGCTATTGTATCCCACCTTAATCCTTTTGCAATTGATTGGCTGATCACATCAAATCACATGCTGAGATATGATTGCATGATTACATAACTGCCAATGAGAATCATTGAACAGCAAAGTTGACACAAAGTTTTGAGGAACACATTTCAATTCATGACATTTTACCCTTTACCCCAAAAATTCCTCAAGCTGAAAGAACTGAGGAAAATATATAGGCCTTGAGTTGCAATATTCAAAGATTCTATGGGCAAAATGGGAGCTCTGGCGGCATAGTGCCTAAGGCATTTGACTGCCAATCACAAGGCTGGCAGTTCAAACCCACCAGCACTCCTTGGAAGGAAGGTTGGGAAATCTACTTCCATAGTGATACTTCCATAGTGATACTTCTTCGGAAACCCAAGGAGGGGTCAATATGAGTCAGATCCTATTCAACAGCAGTGAGTTTGGAGTTTGGTGTGGGCAAAATATTGAATGATGCAGGAAGCATCAAAAGAAGACAGAAGGAATACAAAGAGTCACTGTACCAAAAAGACCTCTTCAATATTCATCCATTTCAGGAGGTGACATATTATCAAGACCAATGGCACTGAAGGAAGAAGTCAAAGCTGCACAGAAGGAAGTGGCAAAGAGCAAGGCTCCAGGAACTGATGGGATACCCATTGAGATGTTTCAACAAATGAATGTTCTGCTGGAGACACTCACTTGGCTATGCCAAGAGATTTGGAAGACAACTACCTGGCCAACTGACTGGAAGAGATCCATATTTGTACCCATTCCAAAGAAAGGTGATCCCACAGAATGTGGAAATTATTCAACAATATCATCAATATGGCATGCAAGTAAAATCTTACTGAAGATAATTAAAAAATGGTGGCAGCAGTATATTGACAGAAAACTTCCAGAAATGCAAGCTGGATTCAGAAGAGGACTTGGAACGAGGAATATCATTGCTGATGTCAGATAGATCTTGGCTCAAAGCAAAGAATACCAGAAAGATGTTTACTTGTGTTTTATTGGCTATGCAAAAGTCATAACAAATTGTGGGTAACATTGAGAAGAATGTGAATTCCAGAATACTTAATTATACTCATGAGGAATCTGTCCAAAGACCAGGAGTCTGTCAATCAAATAGAACAAGGGGACACTGCATGGTTTAAAATCAAGAAAGGTGTGCATCAGCATTGTCTCCTTTCACCATACTCATTCAATTTATATGCTGAGCAAATAATCTGAGAAGCTGGACAATATTAGGAAGAACATGGCATCGAGATTGGAGGGAGAGTCATTAACAACCTGTGATATTCTGATGACATGACATTGCTGAAAGTTAGGATGACTTGAAGCACTTACTAATGAAGATAGAAGAATACAGTCTGAAGTATAGATTGCATCTCAATATAAAGAAAACAAAAATCCTTACAACTGGACCTATAAGCAGCATGAAGATAAAGGGAGAAAAGACTGAAGTTGTCAAAGACTTCATATTACTTTGTTCTACAATCTATGCCAATGCAAGCAGCAGTCAAGACATCAGACGACGTACAGCACTGAGCAAATCGGCTGTAAGTGCTTAAGAGCAAAGATGTCTCCTTGAGGACTAAGATGCACATGACACAAGCTATGGTATTTTCAGTCACCTCCTATGCATGTGAGAGCTGGATAATGAAAAAAGAATACAGAAGAAAAGTTGCTTTTGAGTTGTGGGGCTGGTGAAAAATGCTGAAAGAACCATGGCTAAAAGAACTAACAAATCTGTCCCAGAGGAAGTGCAGCTGGAATGCTCCTTGGAAATGAGAATGGCCAGACTTCGCCTCACCTACTTTGGCCATGTTGTCAGAAGGGACAATTCTCTGGAGAAGGATGTCATGCTTGGTAAGGTGGAGGGTTGACAGGCAAGGCCGTCAATGAGATAGATTGACTCAGTGGCTACAGTGATGGGCTCAAGTATAGAAAGGATCATGGATCTAGTGTGGGACCAGGCAGTGTTTTGTGCTGCTCTGCACAGGGTTGCTGAGTTGTAGACGACTCAATGACACCTAAAAACAACAACCACCCCAAAATTCACATCCTTGTTGTTGTTATGTGCCGTTGAGTCGAACCCGACTCATAGCGACCCCTTCTTGGGTTTCCGAGGCAGTATCACTATGGAAATAGATTGCCCCATCTTCCTTCCAAGGGGTGGCTGGTGGATTTGAACCACCAGCCTTCTGGTTAGGAGTCAAGTGCCTTAGCCACTGTGCTACCAGAGCTCCCAAACTCATAAATAATAAAGTAGTAGCCAGTGTAAAAAAGAGTGTACATATTATAAAAGTATAAATAAAAATATCATTATTTGCGGGTGATATGATTGTGCATATAGGATATTCCAACAGTTCTATATACTTAGCAGTGTCACTAGGATCAAGGTCATTATATAAAAATCAATTGGTTATTCCATTGCTAGGTATGTATCCTAAAGAAGGCTTCCTTCTGAAGCTTCACTAGAATTGCTTTTGATGGCCATAATTCCACCAACATTCTCATCAAGATCATCTAGACTTTTATTATTAATCACCTTAAAACTCTTACAGCCTCTACTTAATTCCAAATGGTTTACACATTTTTGATATCTGTTAGAGCAGTGCTCCATTCTTGGTACCAAATTCTATCTTAGCTCTCTAGCGTTACTTTAAAAGAAATACCACACTAGATGGTTTTAACAAACTGAAACTTACTCTCTCACAGTTTAAAAGGCTAAAAGTCTGAATTCAAGGTGTCAGCTCCAGGGGAAGGCCTTCTCTCACTGTTGTCTTTCGAGATGGATCTTCTCTCCTTTCAACATCTGTGGGTGTGACTTCCTGTGGAAATCTCTGTGTGTCTGGATGTCAATCTTCTCCTAAGTCTAGGAGATCCTAAGTGCAGGGATCCTGGATCTAAAGACATGTTGTGCTCCTGGCATTTCTTTCTTTCCTACTCTATGCTAACATCTCTCCTTTTATTTCTTGTAAGATAAAAAATGATAAAAGGCACACAACAGGGAAACTCCCCTTACATCAGAACAAGTATGTGACACTACTTCTCTTGCAACTGTTTGGCTGATAACATCAGATCACGTCTTGGAGGATGATTACAGCATTATATGACTGCCAATTTACATCCTTACATAACTGTCAATGGGAATTTTGACCCAACAAAATTGACACATGCTTTTGGGAAACACAATTCAATCTGTGACTCCAGGGAAGGGGAGAAGTTAGTGATGGAGCATAATAACACTTCTTGAAAGCTATAATAATTTGCTTTTACATTTTGTTGCTGATTTGAAAGATGGGTTTTGTCACATTGTAAGCATACATTGTGCTACCCACCTATGTTGTTGTTTTTGTTTTTGTTATTTGCTATGAGTTGGTTCAGACTCCTAGTGACCTTGTGTACAACAGAACAAAATACTGCCCCGTCCTGCACTATACTCACAACTGTTGTTATAGTTGAGCCCATTAATGCAGAAAATATGCCAGCCTATCTTGTTGCAAAGCTTCCTCTTTTTTGATTACTGTCTGCTTTACCAAGCATGATGATCTTTCCCAGGGATTGGTCCCTCCTTATAGCATGTCCAAAATATATGAGGTGAAGTCTTGCCATCCTCACCTCTAAGGAGCATTGTGGCTGTACTTCCAAGACAAATTTGTTCCTTCTTCTGGCAATCCATGATATATTCAGTATTCTTCGCCAACACTATGATTCAAATGCATCAGTTGTTCTGCATTCTTACTTATTCATTGTCCAGCTTTCACATGCAGATAAAGTAATTAAAAATACCATGGTTTGGGTCAGGCACCTCATAGTCCCCCAAGTGACATCTTTACTTTTTAATACTTTAAAGAGTTGTTTGTTTGTTTGTTTTCATAGTACATTTGCCTAAAGCAGTATGTCGTTTGATTTCTTGACTGCTGCTTCTATGGGTGCTGATTCTGGAATCAAGTAAAATGACATCCTTGACAGTTATATAATATTTTCTTTGTTTATCATGATATTACTTATGGTCCCATTCATGAGGCTTTTTGTTTTCTTTATGCTAAGATGTAATCCATATTGAAGTTTGCAGTCTTTGATCTTTATCAGTAAGTGCTTCCAGTCATTCTTCACTTTCAGCAAGCAAGATTATGTCATCTACTCAGCAAGCAAGGTTGTGTCATCTGCATATTACAGGTGGTTATTGAATCTTCTTCCAAACTTGATACCACATTATTCTTCATATAGTTCAGCTTCTCGGATTATTTGCTCAGTCTGTAGTGTGAATAAGTATGCTAAAAGAATACAACTCTGACACACACTTTTACTGATTTTAAATGCAGTGGTATCCTTGTTCTGTTGCCTTTTGGTGCATGTACAGATTCTGCCTGAGCACTATTAAGTGTTATGGAGTTTCCATTCCTCACAATGTTATTCCATCATATTTTATGATCCATATCATATTTTCTGCTTTGTTGTTATAGATGTTAGGTTCTCTCCAGTTGGTTCCAGCTCATGACAACAACAGAACAAAACTCTGCTCACTCTGGCCATATACTTGCAATCATTGCTATGCTTGAGTGCCTCATTGCATCCAGTTTGTTAATCCATCCATTGAGGGTCTTCCATTTTTTGCTGACCCTCTGCTTTACCCAGCATGGAATCTGTGGTAGTTAAGGTTGTGTGTCAACTTTTCTAGGCTATGGTTTTGAGTGGCTTGGAAGCTGCATGACATCAGTCTTCATGATGCGAGTGTAATTACCTCCATGGTGGTATCTGCTGAAAGACATTAATCAGTGGAAAGGGAGCTGCCTCTGGGGTGTGGCCTGGGTCCAGTGTATAAGGAAGAGCTTTGGGAAAGTTTTCTAGCTTGTTGGTATATTTCAGATTCTGCATTTGGCTGAGTCTCCATCTTGAGTCTCTAGACTTGAACCAACAGTCTACTGTGTTGCCTACCAATTTGGGGATTATTCCTGAATTTGAATTAGTTCCTGCCATGATGCCTGCTGATGTTGAGATTGTGCCATATTACCTGCTATCACTGGATTTGTCAGCTTCAGCAGCTGTCAGCTGTGTCAGTTGAGAAGCTCTAGCTTCAGCTATAAGAAGTATAGCTGAGGCCCAAGCTCAAGGTCAAGGTGACTTTATCTAGCCTCTAGAGCTTTGTTGTTGTTGTTGTTAAGTGCCGTCGAGTCATTTCCGACTCATAGCGACCCCATGCACAGCAGAATGAAACACTGCCCGATCCCGCACCAGCCCCACAATCCCTGCTATACTTGAGCTCATCATT
>NW_006921649.1:1834258-1835976 GCF_000298275.1 Orycteropus afer afer
AGTTCTTTCAGTTTGAGAAAGGCTGAGCATGTTCTTCCTCTAGAGCTGGCACTCTGAATTTGGACTTCTAGCCTCCTACTGTAAGAGAATAAATTTCTGTTTGGTAAGCCACCTACTTGTACCATTTCTGTTATAGCAGCCCTGGAGGACTAGCACAATATCCTTCTCTAGGAACTGGTCCTTTTCTGACAGCATGAGCAAAATGAAACAAAGTCTGGCCATTCTTCCTTCTGAGGAGCATTCTGGCTGTACTTCGTCCAAGACAGAGTTGTTTGTTCTTCCAGCAATCTATGGTATTATCACTATTCTTTGCCAAAACCACAATTTTAAAGCATCAACTCTTCTTCAGTTATCCTTATTCATTGTCCAGCTTTCATATGCATAGGAGGTGACTGAATAAACCATGGCTTGGGTCAGGTGCTCCTTAGTCTTCAAAGTAACACCTTTGCTCTTCGGTACTTTAAAGAGGTCTTTTTTCAGCAGATTTGTCCAATGCAATAATACATCATTTGATTTCTTGACTGTTGCTTCCATGAGCTTTGACAGTGAATTCACTAAAATGAAATCACTGACAATTTCAATCTTTTCTTCATTTATCATGATGTTGTTTATTGCCTGCTTTGGCGAATACAAAATAGTTTATACTATTGCATTTTTATGTACAAATTGTATTTATTTACTTTCAAATTGTTGCTTCAAATTTGTATAAGCTTAATTACAATGTCAATTGATATATTTTGTCTGCAAAAAATATTTGTGTATTTTGAGTTGGGATAGACTATATCATATTTCCACTATTAAAATTAATGAAACCTTTTTTGTTTAATTCTTGGCATAATTTTCTTCACTTAACAGTAGAGTTTCTAGGAATAAATTGAAGACACTAAGTAATGTGTATGGTCTGCTGGAAAGACCATTGACTTTGATTAAAAGAAATATTTCTAAGGAACTAGTACACAACAGACAAAGAAAAATGTCAACTATTGCAGACTGGTGGTTCTTCTTGCCTTCTTACACTTCTCCTTCAGGTACCTAAATTCTACATTTACAAAAGGAAACTTATGGTATATTTCTTCTCAAAGAATATAATTTCCATTATTAATCCTGTTTTGTTTAATGCTCTGAAACCCATTTTGTACCTCAGAAATTCATATTTATCCTCACCTTTTCCTCTGTGCAATGCTTTCCTTGAAAAGATGGACTTAAAAAAAAAAAAAAGAAAAGAAAAACAGCTATCAGCAGTCCAGAACTCAGGATAAAAGGCTTTCTTTCCTGATCTGGGAAAGCACATATTATATGCACATACTCAACAGTCAACACTTACCTATGCTTATCTTTTCCATTCCCTGAGAAGTTACAAACTAATGAGATAGAATGATCTTTTGTTTTTTTCTCTCAGCATATCATTTTTGCTTCTATTTATTTATTTATCAGTAGAGAAGCTGGACTTTATGACCTTTTATCATTATCACTATATTTTTTAAACAAAAAACATGCACTCTCTATATATTTTTGCCAACTGCTCCCTCCCCCGGTAGGTATTTTTGTAAGTGCTGGGATGGCTTTTATTTTTTTCCCTCCCAATATACATTACTATCAAAAAAAAAAAAAGCATAACATATAAATATCATTAGTGAAAATTCAAGAGTTCTGTTAATTCATTCATTCATTCCAAAATATGGAATATCTTTTACTTGTGAGGCTCTGTGTTCCTTATA
>NW_006921649.1:1837778-1839255 GCF_000298275.1 Orycteropus afer afer
TATCTTTAGCCAAAACCAGGCCAGGAGCTGATTGTGGAACAGACCATCAATTGCTCATATGCAAGTTCAACTTGAAGTTGAAGACAATTAAAACAAGTCCAAGAGAGCCAAAACATGATCTTGAATATATTCCTCCTGAATTTAGCAATCATCTAAAGAATAGATTTGATGCACTGAACACCAGTGAGCAAAACTCAGAAGAATTGTGGGAGGATATCAAGAACATTATCCATGAAGAAAGCAAGAGATCACTAAAAGGATGAGAAAAGAAGACCAAAATGGATGACAGAAGAGACTCTGAAACTTGCCCTTGAGCGGAGAGTAGCTAAAGCAAATAGAAGAAATGACAAGATAAAGGATTTCGAAGAGCAGCTCAGGCAGACAAAACCAATTACTATAATGAAATGTGCAAAGACCTGGAGTTTGAAAACCAAAAAGAAAGAACACACTTGGCATTTCTCAAGTTTAAAGAAATGAAGAAAAAAAAATAAGCCTCGAGTTGCAATATTGAGAGATTCTATGGGCAAAATATTGAATGATGCAGGAAATATCAAGAGAAGATGGCAGGAATACACAGCGTCACTGTACCAAAAAGAACTGGTCAATCTTCATCCATTTCAGGAAGTGGCATATGATCTAGAACCAATGGTACTGAAGGAAGAAGTTGAAGCTGCAATGAAAGAATTGGCAAAGAACAAGGCTTCAGGAATTGACAGGATATCTATTGGTATATTTCAACAAATGGATTCCCCATTGGAGACACTCATTTGGTTATGCCCAGAGATTTGGAAGACAGCTACCTGACCAACCAACTGACTGGAAGAGATCCATATTTGTACCCATTCCAAACACAGGTGATCCCAGAGAATGTGGAAATTATCAAACAATATCATTAGTATCGCATGCAACTAATATCTTACTGAAGATAATTAAAAAAGGTTTGCAGTAGTATATTGACAGAGAACTACCAGAGGTGCAAGCTGAATTCAGAAGAGGATGTGGAACAAGGGTTATCATAGCTGTTAGATGGATCTTGGCTCAAGGCAAAGAATACCAGGAGGATGCTTACTTGTGTTTTATTGACTATGCAAAGACATTTGATTGTGTGGATCATGATAAATTATGGATAACATCGAGAAGAATGGGAATTCCCCAACACTTGATTGTACTTATGAGGAACCTGTACCTTGGAGGTACAGGTCCTTTTGAATGAAACAAGGTGACACTCCATGGTTTAAAATCAAGAAGGGAATGTGTCAGGGTTGTATCCTTTCCCCATACTTATTCAATCTATATGCTGAGTAAATAATCTGAGAAGCTGGACTATATGAAGAAAAATGTGGCATCAGGATTGGAGGAAGAACCATTAATGACCTGAGATACACAGACGATACAACTTTGCTTGCTGAAAGTGAGGATGACTTGAGGCACTTACTGATGAAGGTTGAAGAATACATCTGCAGTATGGATTACATCT
>NW_006921649.1:1839660-1845530 GCF_000298275.1 Orycteropus afer afer
TGGAAGCAAGAATGGCCAGACTTTGTCTCACCTATTTTGGTCATGTTGTCAGAAGGGACCATTCCCTGGAGAAGGATGTCATGCTTGGTAGGGTGGAAGGTCGACAAAAGAGGGGGAGGCCTTCAATGAGATGGATTAGCACAGTGGCTACGATGATGGGCTCAAGTATAGCAGGGATCATGGGGCTGGCTTAGGATTGGGTTGTGTTTCGTTCTGCTGTGCATGGGGTCGCTATGAGTCAGAAACCACTTGATGGCACCTAACAACAACAATTGTACATGTTGGTTTATCACTATCCAGCATCCCACACATTTTCATCTTTCCTTTCAAACACTAACTAGGTATTTTCTTGGCTACCCTCCTTTCCCTCCTAGTAACCTTGAGGAAGATGACTCCACCTGGCTTTCAGGTTAGATACTCATTTAGTTAAGCCAATCAATAGCACTTTCTAAACCCTTGCCAATTCTTTGTTAAGGAACTGTCTTGTGAGTTAAGCAGTCAAAAAAAAAAAAAAAAACCTCATTGCCAGGGCGTTGGATCCAACTCATAATGACTTCTCCTTGGATTTCTGAGGCAGTTTCACTACAGAAGTAGATCACCCAATCTTCCTTCAAAGGAGTGGCTGGTAGGTTTGAACTGTCAGCCTTCTAGTTAGCAGGCAAATGCCTTAGGCACTATGCTACCAGAGCTCCTCAAGCAGTCCAATCACAGTGAATTTTAACTTGAATCTCCTTCTTAGTGGAATGATGTGAAAACGTGAAGACTAAAAATGCTGCCATAATTTTTTGCACCATTACAAAATGGCAGCCAGGGGATGACACTGAAAGGCAGAACAGAAAAACAGGAAAAAATCCAGTGGAACTTCTGACTCAAATGAACTTTGAAGATGAACTTACCTCTGCACTTCTAGTTTTGTGATCCAAAAAAGGCCATTTATTGTGTGTTACAGTTTGGGTTTCTTACGAAACAGACTTTGAGATGGACATCAATTAGCGTGCAAGACGTTTATTAGGAAGTGTTCATGGGCTCAACACCTGTGGAAGGAAGGGAGGAGGAAGGATCCTACTGCTGTCAAGTTAGATCTGACTCATAGTCACCCCTCCTTGGGTTCTCAAGGTGGTATCGCTACGGAAGTAGATTGCCCAACCTTCCTTCTGATGAGTGGCTGGTGTGTTTGAACTTCCAGGCTTCTGATTAGCAAAGGCTTTAGGCACTATGCCACCAGAGCTCCAGGAGGAAGGATTAGCAGAGGAATAAATCAGTCTGAAGCTCAGAGTCAACAAAGTTCTCTGTCAAACCTCAGGAAGTTCTGAACTGGTCATGGAGATTCTAAGCAGTCTGGAATTAGGGCAAGTGTGCTAGGCTTTCATAACTCTGCCTTAACTGATGTAGACAGCATTGGAAGGTGATGTGATCTTTGGTATATCAACACTATCAGGCAGGACAATTCCCAAAGAGAATTGATGTCTGAGGTTTCAGTCAGCAGCATACTTAGCAATTAGGATATGAGGACTTTTAGTCTGGAAGCAGAATCTGGGTAGTGCATCACAGTGATCATGACATTATTTAGGCCAGTTTGTCTTGTGCTTTCTGTTACTAGCTATAAAATGAAAGCATCCTACTGATACAAAGAAAGACTGTGTTTTAGAAGAAAGAAGAAAGAACATATGCATGTCCTTAGAAAGGTTGCTTCCTAAATTTACTCTTTTTATTATATATAAGACTTATAAATTAAACCTAAAAATTACTTGGCATATACCCTGCCAATAGTATTTAAGATTCTTCTTCATTTCCCACCCCACCCCCCCTTTTCTGAGGTTATAGTGTATAAAGATTGAAAGATTAGACTCAGGATACATGCTGCTAGGGTTCAAATCCCATTTTGCCTACTTTCTCTCTCAACCTGTGTATGTTAATTTTTTTTCTATGTGACTGAATTTCTTCACCAATTAAATAAGAATAATAGGTAACTTCATAGAGTTGTTAAACTCTCAATTAGTTAATACATATAAACACATTACCTGGAACACAATAAACTCTTTATAAATATCTGCTATTATTAAATTTAAGTTACACATAACAGAAAATAAGCAGAATATTTTCTGTGGCACATTGTGCCCTGTCTGCACAGTTTGTTAGTTTTTATTGAAACTCTAGCATAATAGACTGTGAGCAGCTCTGGTAGCACAAAGGTTAAGAGCTCAGCTATTAACTAAAAGATTGCTGATTCAAACCACCAGCCTTCTGTGGGAGAAAGATGTGGCTATTTGTTTCCATAAAGATTACAGCCTTGAAAACCCTATGGGGCAGTTCTACTCTGTCCTATGGGATTGTTATGAGTTAGACTTTTGGGTGGGAAAAACAAACAAACAAACAAAAAACAAATGCACTGCCGTGGAGTTGTGGAATTAGATCTGACTCATAGCGGTTTCCGAGGCAGTATCACTGTGGAAGTAGATTGCCCAACCTTCCTTCCAAAGAGTGGCTTTGAACCACTAGCCTTCTGGTTAGAAGTCAAGTGCCTTAGGCACTGTGCCACCAGAGCTCCATGGGAGGGAAAAGAGAGTTATAATAGGTTTAACTACTTGACGTGTTTAAAATTTTATTCCATAGGTGATATCTAAGAGATTTAAATTAATCATACAATAAAACCTTAATTACATTCTTTTAGATTACACTCCAGTAGTTTTTTGGTAGAAGTTGCAAAGTTTAATATAGACTCTGATTCATTAAACATATACATGTGACAGCAAGGGAGAGACTTAGGGGGAAAATAAAAAGAGATAGAGAAACTGAGAAATTCTATTAATTTCAAGTGTAAATTTTGAGATTTAACCATGGCAAATTGTTGATCTTATTCTTTAATGGCACTTGAAATATCAATTTTTGAATATATTACTAAAATATTCACAGCAGTGATAGGCAGGGAGAGAGATATATTTAATTTAAATGGGGTAACATTTATTCTTAAAATAAATCACAAGGCGATTTGTGCACATTTATTAAAATTCTTGACAGTATTAATTTAATGTTATCATTTAAAAAAATACTTAATAGTGATATACTGATATATATGTATGTATATAAATCACATTACTAACATAATGACTTAAAATTGACATTGTACTACTAACAGAAAGTCAGTCACGTTGTTAGGTTAGTCAGAACATATATAATTTAAAGAAATGAGTGTTATTTGTTATATTTTTTAATCTTGTGCTTGTCTAAAAGTTTGAATCATAATTAACTGAGTTTGTTTTTGCTTTAGTTCTTATTTGAAAGATTTTTAAAGATTTAAATTTCCCTTGAAAAACTACCTTCATTTTATCTCCTTGATCTGTAAGGAATAAGTCTTATCTGCTTCTTGATTTTTTTTAAAATATGATTTAAATTTGACTTTGCTACAAAATATAATTGTCAGAAGGAGATGCTGCAGAAGTTCTTTGAACAAGATTAATGCAATTCTATATTTATTTTTCCTGCCTTAAGCATAAAATCAGAACTTGATGATGACATGTACTATCTCAGAACACTACTTTTTAATATGTCTATTTTGAGTTATTTCAAATTTTTTGAAATAAGTGTACAAAAGTAGGAATCTGATTCAAAGGGAAAGCCTCAGAAATGAAAATCCAAACCATTTTCTTAGAAGGTAATGATCAGAAGTGGTATGGATAAACTGTGGTTTGGCACAAGATATCCCTTGAACTTTTGAAACAAATATTATTTAATTACAAGAATACTGGGCTTGATAGCCAGTGTAATAATGCATTTATTTTCCAGTTTCCATTCCTCTTTTGATACTCACTTGGGGTAATTATTTTGCTTGCTTTCTCTTATCATGAAGATAGTTAGATTATAATTTGTTTTTCTCTTGACTACTGTATTAGATGAGGTTCTTCTGGCTATAAGTAACATATACTTCAGTACAATAGTTGTTGTTAGGTGCTATGTAGTAAGTTTCAGTTCATAGAGTCTTTATGTGCAACAGAATGAAACACTGCCTGGTCCTGTGCCATTCTCACTATCATTGCCATATTTAAGCCCATCATCACAGTCACTGTGTCAGTCCAACTTGTTGAGGGATTTCTTCTTTTTGGCAGATATTCTACTTCATCAAGCTTGATATCATTCTCCAGGGACTTGTCCCTTCTGACAACATAACTAAAGTATGTGAGGTGAAGTGCATCAATTCTTCTACTCTCTTCCTTTTACATTGTACGGCTCTCACGTGCGTAAGAGGCCACTGAAAATACCATGGCTTGTGTTAGGCAAATCTAAATCTTCAAAATGACATCTTTGCTCTTTAGCACTTTACGGAGTTCTTTTGCAGCAGCTTTGCCCTGTGCAATGCAGAGTTTGATTTCTTGAATGGTGCTTCCATGGCCATTGATTTTGGATCCAAGTAAAATGATACTCTTGATAACTTAAATTTTTTCCCATTTATCATGATGTTGTTTATTGGTCCAATTTGGAGGATTTTGGTTTTCTTTATGCTAAGGTACAATCCATACTAGACTGTAGTCTTTGATTTTCATCAGTAAGTGCTTCAACTCATCTTCACTTTCAGCAAGAAAGATTGTGTCATCTGAGTATTGCAGGCAATTAATAAGTCTTATTCCAATCCTGAGGCCATGTTTTTCTTCATATAATACAAATTCTTTCATTATTTCCTTAGCATACACATTGAACAAGAATGATGAAATAATACAACCCTGATATACACCTTTCCTGATTTTGAACTGTGCAGTATCCTCTTGTTCTTTTTGAATAACTGCCTCTTGATCAAGGTAAACGTTCCTTATGAGCATATGTAAGTGTTCTGGAATTCACATTCTTTGCAATGTTATCTATAATTTGTTATGATTCACATGGTTGAATGCCTTTGCATGTTGCTGTCATGCGCCTTTGAGTCAGACCCGACTCATAGCAACCCCTCCTTGAGTTTTCGAGGAAGTATCACTACAGAAGTAGATTGCCCAACCTTCATTCTGAGGAGTGGCTGGTGGATTTGAACCGCCAGCCTTCTGATTAGCAGGCAAGTGCCTTAGTCACTATGCTACAGATTAGCTTATACTAAAAGAAACTGTCAGACAGTAGCATTTGCCCAAAGGGTAGAAGACAGAAAGTATAGCTCTTTGCACAAAACAGAATGAAGATCTAGAAGAGAAGAACAAAGTCTATTTTGTTTGTTTCTGTAGCACTATGTGTGTTTCTATCTATCCATTTCTGTACATGTCTTTATTTTGTTCTCTGTACATTAACTTTCTCTATTTTAATATCCTACTTCGGGAGTTACATGAACTCTTTTTCATTGCATAGAAGATCTGAATTTCAGTTTTAAATCTCAGGTAAAGAGCATAGGATTGGTCATATTTGAGGGAGGTATTCAACTTAAGTATGGTGAAGTTGGGCCAGGACTGAAAAGAAGTGACAACTCTGCTCTTTCAGCAGGAGTTATAAGAGCTGAATAAAAGAAGGATGCTTGGGAGTAGCTGGGAGTAAGACTTTTGTTAATAAACAATTTTTAGTAAAGGAGATGAGCCCTGGTGAGTTAGTGTTTAAGTACTTGGCTGCCAACTGAAAGACTGTTGGTCGAATCCACCAATAGCTCCACAGAAAAAAAGAAGTGACTATATTTTGTAAAGATTTACAATATTAGAAACCCAGTGTGGCAGTGCTACCCTGTTCTATAGGGTTGCTATGAGTCAGAATAGACTCCATGACAATGGATGATTTAGTAAAGGACACGTAGATCAAATAGACAATCTCACAAATGTCACCTATATCCACATTGACAATGTTTAGTTATATGCATATTTTAATTTCCAAGAATTATTTTAATAAAAAATTTATATTCATAATAAAAA
>NW_006921649.1:1845686-1857330 GCF_000298275.1 Orycteropus afer afer
CATAAGATATTCTTTCTTTTAAATTTTTTGTTGAGATTTGGATGAAATTTTGCTAAGCTGATTCATATATTACATTCAGCAGTTCATACATATTTTGCTTTGTGATTGATTTTTCATGTTGTTGTAGTTGTTTGGTGACTTTGAGTCGGCTCCAATTCATAGTGACCCTATGTACAACAGAACGAAACACTACCCAGTCCAGCCTCAGCCTCAGAATCATTACAGCCATTGTGTCAATCCTTCTCATTCAGGGGCTTCTCATTTTCCACTGACCCTCCTCTTTACCAAGAATGATATCCTTCACCACGGAATGGTCCCTTCTGAGAACATGACCAAAGAAGGTGAGACAAAGTCTGGCCATTCTCACTGACAAAGAGCATTCTGGATTTTCTTTCTTCTGGCAGTGCATGGTACTTTCAGTGTTCTTTGTCAACACCACAGCAGAAAAGCATCAACTCTTCTTCCATCTTATTTATTCATTATCCTGCTTACACATGCATATGAGGCTATTGAAAATACTATGACTTGAGTTAAGCTCACCTTACTCTTCAAAGTGACACCTTTGCTCTTCAGCACTTTAAAGAGGTCTTTTGCAGCAGATTTCCCCAGTGCACTACAAAATCTGATTTCTTGACTGCTGCTTCCATGGATGTTGATTGTGGATCCAAATAGTATAAAATCTTTGACAGCATCAATCTTCTCTCCAATTATTGTGACACTGTTTATTGGTCTAGTTGTGATGATTTTCTATTCTTTATGTTGATGCATAATCTATACTGAAGACTGTAGTCTTTAACCTTCATCAGTAAGTACTTCAATTTATCTTCACTTTCAACAAACAAGGTAGTGTTATCTGCATATTGCAGGCTGTTAATGAAAGTTACTCCAATTCTGATGCCATATAGTCTGGCTTCTTGGATTATTTGCTCAGCATACAGATTGAAAGAAGTTGAAGCTGCACTGAAGGAACTGGTGAAGAACAAGGCTCCAGGAATTGATGGAATACCCATTGAGATATTTCAACAAACAGATGCCCCATTAGAGGCACTCACTTGGCTATGCAAAGAGATTTGGAAGACAGCTACCTGGCCAACTAACTGGAAGAGATCCATATTTTTACTCATTACAAAGAAAAGTGATCCCACAGAATGTGTACGTTATTGAACAATATCATTAATATCACACAGAAGTAAAATCTTACTGAAGATAATTACAAAAAGGTTGAAGCAGCATATTGACAGAGAATTTCCAGAGGTGCAAGCTGGATTCAGAAGAGGACGTGGAACAAGGCGTATCATTGCTGATTCCAGGTGGATCTTGGCTGAAAGCAAAGAATACCAGAAAGATGTTTACTTGTGCTTTATTGACTATGCAAAAGTAGTAACAAATTGTGGATACTACTGAGAAGAATGGGAATTCCAGAACACTTAATTCTACTCATGAGGAACCTATTCATAGACCAGGAGGCTGTAGTTTGAACAGAATAAGGGAACACTGCATGGTTTAAAATCAAGAAGGGAGTGTGACAGGATTGTATCCTTTCACCATACTTATTCAATCTGTATGCTGAGCAAATAATCCAAGAAGCTGGACTACATGAAGAAGAACATGACATCAAGATTGGAGGCAGAATCATTAACAACCTGTGATATACTGATGACACACCTTTGTTTGCTGAAAGTGAGGATGACTTAAAGCACTTACTGATGAAGATTGAAGAGTATAGCCTATAGTATGGATTACATCTCAGGATAAAGAAAACAAAAATACTTACAACTGGACCAATATGCAGCATCATGATAAATAGAGAAAAGATTGAAATTGTCAAAGACTTCACATTGCTTGGTTCCACAATCAACACCAATGGAAGCAGCAGTCAGGCCATCAGATGACATATGGCACTAGGCAAGTTGGCTGCAAAGGACCTCTTTCAAGTGCTGAAGAGCAAAGATGTTCCCTTGAGGACTCAGGTGCGTATGACACAAGCCATAATATTTTCAGTCACTCATATGCATCTGAGAGCTGGATAATGAATAAGGAAGACCAAAGAATTGATACTTATGAGTTGTGGTGCTGATGAGGAATGCTGAAAATACCATGGACTGCTAAAAGAACTAACAAATCTGTCTGGAAACAAGTGCAGCTGGAATGCTCCTTGGAAGTGAGAATGGCCAGACTTGGTTTCACCTACTTTGGTCATGTTATCGGAAGGGACCATTCCCTGGAGAAGGATGTCATGCTTGGTAAGGTGGAGGGTTGATGAAAGAGGGGAAGGCCCACAATGAGATTGATTGACACAGTGGCTATTGGTGATGGGCTCAATAAAGCAAGTATTGTGGAGCTGGCATAGGACCAGGCGAGTGTTTCATTCTGCTGTGCATAAGATTGCTATGAGTTGGAGACCACTCGACGTCACATAACAACAACTTAAGTTTTGAATAAGTATGGTGAAAGGATACAACCCTGATGCACTCCCTTCCTGATTTTAAACCATGCAGTATCCCTTTGTTCTGTTCAAACAACAGCCTCCTGCTCTATGTGCAGGTGTCTCAGGAGCACAATTAACTGTTCTGGAATTCTATTCTTCTCAATTTTATCCATAATTTGTTATGATTCACACAGTTAAATGATTTTTGCATAGTCAATAAAAATCAAGTTAACATATTTCTGATATTGTTTGCTTTCACCCAAGATCCATCTGACAGCAGCAGTGATATCCCTCCTTCCACATCCTCTTCTGAATCTAGCTTGCATTTCTGGAAGTTCCCTGTCAATATACTTCTGCAATCGTTTTTGCATTATCTTCAATAACATTTTACTTGTGTGTGATATCAGTGATATTGTTCAATAATTTCCACATTCTTTGGAATCACCTTTCTTTGGAATGTGTACAAATACGGATCTTTTCAGTCAGTTGGCCAGGTAGCTGTCTTCCAAATCTCTTGACTAGGCTGAGTGAGTGCCTTCAGCGCAGCATCCGTGTATTGAAACATCTGAATAGGTATTCTGTCATTTCCCAGGGCCTTGTTTTTCACCAATTTCTTCAGTGCAGCTTCAACTTTTTCCTTTGATACCATTCAAAGGTATCATTTGCCACCTTCATGGTTCATGATCATATGCCACCTCCTGAAATGGATGATCATTTAGAATATTTTTGGTATAGTGACTCTGCATTCCATCCATCTTCTTTTGATGTTTCCTGCATCAGTTAATATATTTTCCATGGAATCTTTTAATATTGCGACTCAAGTCTTGAATTTTGTCCTCAGTTCTTTCAGCTTGAGAAATGCCAAATGTGTTCTTCCTTTTTGGTTTCTAATAATTGGTTTTGTCTTCTTGAGCTGCTCTTTGAAATTGTCAGCTCTTCTCTCTTGTCAATGCTTCCATTTGCTTTAGCTACTCTTCATTCAAGGGCAAGTTTCACAGTCTCTTCTAACATCCATTTTAGTCTTTTTTCCTTTCCTCTCTGTCTTTTTAATGACCTTTTTCTTCATCATGAATGATATTCTTGATGTCACCCCACAATTCCTCTGGTACTCGGTTATTGGTGTTCAATGCATCAAATCTATTCTTTAGATGGTCTCTAAATTCAAGAGGGATATAATCAAGGTCATATTTTGGCTCATGGACTTGTTTTAATTGTCTTCAGCTTCAACTTGAACTTGCATATGAGCAGTTGATGGTCTGTTCCACAATTAGCTCTTGGCCTTGTTTTGGCTGAAAATATTGAGCTTCTCCATCACCTCTTGCCATGAATGTAGTCAGTCAGATTTCTGTGTACTCACTCTGGTGAAGTCCATGTGTATAGTCACCATTTGTGTTGTTGAAAAAGATATTTGAGATGAATAACTCATTGGTCTTGCAAAATTCTATCATGCAATCTCCAGCGTTATTTCTATCACCAAGGCCTTATTTTCCAACTACAAGTGATTCTTCACAACTTTTGCATTCCAATCACCAATGATAATTAACACAGCTTGATTGCATGTTTGGTCAATTTCAGACTTCAGAAGTTGGTAAAAATCTTCAGTTTCCTCATGTTTGGCTTTGGTGGTTGGTGCATAAGTTTGAATAATAGTAGTATTAACCCATCTTTCTCCTAGGCATATGGATATTATCCTATCACTGACATTGTGCTTCAGGATAGATCTTAAAACATTCTTCATGATGATGAATGCCATGCCATTCTTCTTCAATTTGTCATTTCTGGAATAGTAGATCATATGATTGTCTGATTCAAAATGACCAAAACCAGTCCATATCAACTCACTAATACCTGTGATATCAATCTTTGTACATTCCATTTAATTTTTGACAACCTTCAGTTTTTGTAGATTATATTTCATACATTTCATGTTCCTATTATTAATAGATGTTTGCAGCTGCTTCTTCACATTTTGAGTCATCACCCATCAGCAAATGGAGGTCCCCAAAATTTTATTCCATCCATATCATTAAAGTCAGTTATACTTTCAGGAAGCAGCTCTTCCCAGTCGTATTTTGAGTGCCTTTAAACCTGAAGGGCTTACCATCTGGTACTATATCACACAATGTTTCAGGGCTATTCATAAACTTTTCTAGTAATGTGTTAGACAGAGGTTCACTGTTATTCATAAAGTTTTCATTGGCCACTTCTTTGAGAAGTGGATGGCCCCTTCCTTCTTCTGAGTTTGTGTTAGTCTGGAAGCTTCATTGAAACCTGTCCACCACTGGTGACCCTGATGGTATTTGAAATATTGGTGGCATAGCTTTCGGCCCCACAGCAACACACATGCCACCACAGTACATCAAACTGGCAGAGGAGTGGTGAATTGATTTTCATAACCTATTCTTATCCATTTACAGATTATTCCAATACACATATAATAATCTTATATATTTCTGAAATAATTAAGAGAATATATCATCAGCAACTAACTATAATTGACAGAATAAAAAGAAATGGTGGGAAGATATTGAATAATAACTGGAGTAGACAGAGGTTTGTTTTTATTTGTGTTTTATGGATGTTTTGATTTTGTTTTTTTCACTTGAATCTGGAGACATTGGTATGAATCACCCATTATTTGCTTAAAAATAACTTTCCAGTCTTTCTTACTGAAAGAAGAAGAGCAAAAATGTAACCTGAAATTGTTTAATTCCTTCTTCACCTTCTGAGACAATCAAAACACTTCCAGGATCTCCACAACAGGTGGAATGCTGCCAAATGAAAATGTCCACAGGATCCTACTTTCTCATTTTAACTGCCGGCCCTCAGGAGCCAGTGCAAACCTCCTGTCACTTGCCCCGTGAGTTTCTCATTCTAAAGGGATTGTGGGTTAAACATGAACCCAGCCCCCAGTGACAACAAATATATGACAATAGTCTTTAAATGATTTAATCAGAGACCTCATATTATAGAGTATATGATCATCCTCAACTACATAATTTAAATTTTGAATCAATGAACAGAAAAGATAATAAACTTTTTTTTTTTTTTTTTCTCTTTTTCCATTAAGGGGCCAGCACCAAATGTTCCTTGATGGCCTCATCTTAAAATGCTGTCAAATAAACAACAGGTTTCTAACTCAGTAGTTGTCCAATGATGAGAGATGCTTCTCAAAAATGAAATTCTAAGTCTCAGTGACAGGAAAGAATATGATTGTGTAGGTTTCTTTCTTTATTTCTTTATTTATTCAAAATAACATTTATATCTAATTTGTGTGAAATGTTTTGTCCCTTTTTGAAAGTAAGTACACTTAGCACCTGAAAATATTATCTTGGTCTCTGGCTGACACAATTTCTTAGCTCAGCTGGTAATTTAAGAGCATGAGATAACTCCACTTTTGATGTGTACATCATACGGAATATGAAGATACATCACCCAGTGAAAGAAGTTTGAGTGAATAACTATGCTGAAAAATTAAGTTTTACCATCTAGATAATGCAAACCTCCTATAAGGAGTTCTTTTTCTGGCTATAAACAATCTCTTCATGGTAGGTTAATTTGAAGTCAAACTTATCCGGGCAAACTCTTATTTTCTAAACACGCCTGGATGAAAGAGATGCTAAAGACAAGGACAGATTTGTTTATATGTTACGAGTAAGTTAGAAAAGATGATAAAATTCAGGATAGATTAATACATGAGAAAAGGAACATATACAAAGCCCTGAAAATCAAAAACTCAAACGGGATCACCAAGGTAGAGTATCAAATGAATTTAAAGGAAGCTAGTCAAAATTCGGTGCTTTATAAATAAGGAGCCTGAAACTTGACAGGATGGGACAAATGATCCAACATTATTGAACTCTATCTTAGCCTGTTATTCTCTTTCCCTGTTGCACATTCTTCCAATTAGTCTGTTTTGATTACATTTGTATGAAGATCTGGACAAACTCACAGTTTTAGATCTCTTTAATGATGAAGTTCTCTTACTTTTCTACGTCTTTTGCATTTTCTTGAAAGTGGAATTTATAATAGTCAAAGTAATAGTGGAACATTTTTTATTATGCTAAATAATGTTTCAGAAGCAATGTTATCTCCACTACAACATGCTTATTCCTATTGTAAAATCAGGTAACAGGGCTCTAGAAACAATTGTCAAACATTTTATTTGTCTACAATACCTTGTTTCCAAAAGTCTGTGTAGTACTGGGGCTTGACTTCTCACTTACCTTTTTTATTATTTTTGTAAATGACACTTCAGAGCAATATTGAGAGAGTCCTGACAATCACAAATAAACTCTTTCACTTGTCCTTGAGCTATAAGAAAATTTGATATGCAGAATTACCTTGTCCTCATTATAATATCTTAAACTTTTCCTTTAGTGATGCTTTTATGGAAATAGAGATTTTACATTCAGTTTTATGCTATGTATAACAACTAGTCAATAGGCTTTTAACTAATTCAAGCAAGCTAAAATTGTCAATACAATTATATTTTCTAGATCACTTTCTATGAGTTTTTTTTTAATTCCTTTTAAGCAATTTGTTTTAGTAATTAAACTGTTAAAATGTGTTATATTGTTAAATATTGTTCATTCCTTTAAATTAAAAACATAAAACATTAATGTAAAGGTATATGATTATTTACTTACAAAAGCTATAAACCAATTGCTTAAAAACAAGTATACATTTGATTAGACATTTGAATCCATTCAGAGATTTTAATCCAAAATAATAATAGATTTTAAATATCAATGAGCATTTATAACATCAGAAATATTAATCTCATTTGCTAAAACTTTCAGAAAAAAAAATGTATGAATGTTCATTAAAATTTCTTTTTCTCTTCTACTTGGCAATAAACCTACTTATCATCTACCAGGCCTTTATATGCTGTCATATAAGCTAGACCCACAGGTTGTCTCATTTTAATCGTGACTGTTTTCAAATAAAAGCTTCTTCTAGATGTACTAAAGGAAACAATAATCAAACGCAAGCCTCACCATCTCTAAGATATGCTACTCCACTTGGAATTTTTTTCTTTGAATTCTTAATTAAAAAAAAAAAAAACTAATGAGAGGCAGCCTGAGTTTGAAGCTGTCAGTTCTACCCTTGTCCTTGATGCATACCCAAAAAAAGGAGAGATTTCACTTTTAAAAGAAGCTCCAGTTTCTTCAGACATTTGTATTCAAACATGACTCTCTTTCTCTCTTTCTTTCTCCTGGGAGAACAGCTCTACTTTTCAAATAGAAAAGAAATAATAAAACACATCAGGAACAGTGGACCTCAGATCTAACGTTTCTCTCCTTGTCTTGGAATGTTATTTTCATATAGAAAGCTGCTCTAATGGGACACTTGTAAATGGCAGGGAATTTAGCCCTTGTGGAGTCCTCTCCAGAAATTGGATTTTTGCTTAAGCAAACAGCAAACCATGCAGCAGGGGAAAAGCTATTTATTTGGCTGCTGTTGAAGAGCCTTACAAAAATACAATTCGGTCAGCTCTGACTGTTGAGTCAATTGGCATACATTGGAAAACAAAATCCAGTTACTTGTGTAAGGTATCAGGCGGGCTCTTTCATGTAACAGTTAATCTCAAATACACTTTAATGATATTTTGCCTGATTAGCCTTTTCTTAGTCATAACAGCTTTTGCAGTTTACTTTCACATTAAGGAAGGGTAAAAGGCTTATACAAGCTGCCAACTTCTACCCTGTCTTTTGAGGGATTATTTAGAATCTTTGCTGTTCAAATACAAGCAAATTTATACTAAGGAAAGTTAATCTTTAGTTTACGACATTAAATAATGTCATTCAAAATGTCTTATGACAACGCGTTTACCTTCTTAAATCAGATTTAGTTTCTAAAAGGTTCTTTCTTATGATTCATATGAGCAATGTTTTGTAATCTTTCCATTTGCTTCCTCATTTTAGTATCAAGGATTTCCCCTGCCACCCCAAAGAATCTCTTCTAATGTCTCCAAAGTGTCATTCTAAAGGATAAGAGGAAATATCTCTGCTAGAGGATCTTCTTTTAGGGATAAGAAAAATAAAAGCAGTTCTTAAAAGGTGACAGACCTACTAATTTAAGCTTTGTAGATATTCACTTATCCTTGCTGACATTTTGGTGTGTCCTTTTCAGAGAGTAGAGCTCCTTTCATTGTATTTCTCAGAAATGGTTTTGCTACATGGAACCGATTTCCTATTTCCCACTAACAAGTTTTATAGCTAAATATTAACATTTATTATAAAAATATATAAAAAATATGAAATATGAAAAAAAATAAATACTTCTCACTGATTTCTCCTTCTCCCACTATGAAATCTTGATATTTCACTGCAACAGAGTTTTGCATGTTTAAAGAATGCATTAGAGGATAGCTTTTTTAGTGAAGTATGTCCATGATTTAGGTAAGTGAAAGAATCAGACCTCCCCCATAATTCCAGGAATGATTAACTCAAGCAGAGACTTTGGTTAGTGAAAAATATTGGGGCACAGAAAATTTAGTACTAGGTATGGTTAGATATTACCTAGGCTTTGTGGAGGAGTTTGTTAAGTAGACATTTAGTATAAATTTACTTGATTGCATTATATAGTGAAAGAGTTTTAAGCATTTGATATCATTGATGAATTTATAAATAATTTGTATCAATTGTTATAATACTTTGTAACATTAATTTATTTTAAAGCCATTTAGTACCTCATTGAAGTGGTCAGGTATACTCTTGGAAAACATGAAGATACCACAAAGGTACATGATGAGATATGCATTTACTTAAAAATACATAGCAGGAATCATAGTTTGAATTGTATTAGAGGAAAAAGAAATTAACATTTTTTCTTCTTTCCTCATTAAGAAAAATTAAATTATATTCATCATATACTTTCATGTAATATATAAAAAAATACACAAATTACATAACTAGAATTTCCAAATTATAAATATTTTTCTCTAAGCTCAATGGACCATTACAAGAATTATTACCTGTGGTGGTTAAGTTTGTGTGTCAACTTGCTGGGCTTGGTTGAGTGGCTGGGAAGCTAGTGGTAGTTATTCCCCATGATGAGACTGGCAATCAGCTCCATGGTGGGACCTACCACAGGCAGCTGAGTAGCTGCTTTGGGTATGTGGTCTGCTTCCTGTATATAAGGAACAGCTTTGGGAATGGTCTCTAGTTTATGGCATACTTGAACCCTGCATGTAGCCATGTCAATGTCCAGCAGCCTACCATTTTCTGCCGACCTTGGGACTTTTAATGGACTTGAATTAACACCCTGCCATGTGGTTTGGTAACATTGGGATTGGGCCTTTTTACTTGTTAACCTTGAGCTTGTCAGCCTCAGCAGCCGGCAGCTGCCTGAGTGAAGAAATGCCTCCAGCTTCAGTGGGCTGGTAGCAGGAGGCAGAGCTGAAGCCAAAGTTGAGGGGCTTTCACCCAGCCCCTAGAGCCTGGCACTTTGAACTCTGACTTAAAGCCTCAAAATTGTAAGAATAAACTCATGTTTATTAAAGTCATCCTGTTTGTAGTATATTCTTGTCAGAGCACCACTAGATAACCAGAACATTACCCTTGTTTGTGAAGCTACAATTTGATTTCTGAGACAAAATATATAATCAACAATTGTCTTCAGAAAGATTATATGATAATACAATATATACACAATTACTTAGAACTTTATATTTATAATTACTGAATTTATTCATGTTTACAATAGAGGTTTTGAAATTGCAAACAGTTTGAGAAAGATTAAAGTCACATACAATCCCACGTCACTCATTGTTTAAAAAATGCTAATTAAGAAAACAATTCCATTTACAATAGAATCTAATATAATAGAATACCTAGGAATAAACTTAACCAGGGATATGGGGAATTTATACAAGGAAAATTATAAAACACTGCTGAGAGATTAGTGAAGGCTTAAATGAATGCAAAGATGTTTCACGTTCTTGCATTGGACAATTTGATATTAAGATGTCAATGCTACGCAAAATGATCTGTAGATTAAATAACAATCCTGATCAAATTTCCGAGAGCTTTCTTTACAGAAATAGAAAAACCAATCCTCAACTTTATATGGAAAAGTAAGAGGCCCTAAATAGTGAAAACAATGTTGAAAGAAAAGAGAAAAAAAGAAAGACTCACATTTCCTGTTTTATAAAAGACTATATGGAGCTCTGGTAGCATAGAGCCTAAGGCACTTGACTGCTAACCAGAAGGCTGGCAGTTCAAACCCACCAGCCACTCCTCGGAAGGAAGGTTGGGCAATCCTACTTTCGTAGTGATACTGCCTCGGAAACCCAAGGAGGGATCACTATGAGTCAGGGCCGACTCGACAGCAAATAACAGCAACAACAACAACTATATAGCTACAGTAAAGACACTCTGGTAGGTCAGTGCCAAAGGCATTTGACTGCTAACCAAAAAGCTAGCAGTTCAAATCTACCAAGGCAATCCACTTTCATAAATATTTGCAGCCTTGAAAACTCAATGAGGCTCGCTATGAATCGGATTCGACTCAGTGGCATTGAGGTTTTTTTTCTTTTTCTTTTTACACAGCTACCATAATTAAAACAACCTAGTTACTGGTATAACAATAGACACATAAACCAATGGAAGAGGATTGAGAGTCTAGAAATGAACCCACACATCTGTGGTCAACTGATTTTTAACAAGGGTGCTAAATCTGTTCCGTGAGGAAAGAAGAGTCATTGCGATGAATGGTGCTGGAAAAATCGAATTTCCACATGCAGAAAAATGCACCAGGATTTGTGCCTTACATCAGATATAAAAACAAATTTAATATTCCAAATACATTAAGGACTTAATTCTCCAGACTAAAACTATAAAATTATTAGAACAAGAAGCAGGAGCAAAGCAGTTAGACCTTTCAAAAATAACGCAAATGGAAGGAACTGCCATTGAGTCGGATCCGACTCATAGCAACCCCTGCTTGGGTTTCCAAGGACCTATCACTATGGAAGTAGATTGCCCAACATTCCTTCCAAGGAGTGGCTGGTGGTTTGAACTGCCAGCTTTCTGGTTAGCAGTCAAATGTGTTAGGCACTGTACCACCAGAGCTCCTTTCAAAAATAGATTATCTAATATAAATATATATGTTGTTGTTGTTAAGTGCCATTGAGTCGTTTCCGACTCATAGTGACCCCATGCACAGCAGAACGAAACACTGCCCGATCCCGCGCCAGCCCCACAATCCCTG
>NW_006921649.1:1857905-1865120 GCF_000298275.1 Orycteropus afer afer
TGAAAAGATGAGCTACCAATTGGGAGAATAGCTTTGGAAACTATATATCTGAAATGAATCTAATAACAAAAAACATGTATAGAACTTCTACTGCTTTAAAACAAACAAACAAACAAACAAACAAACAAACAAAAAAAAAAACCACAAAGAACCCAATCGTAAAATCAGCAAAGGACTTATATAGACATTTCACCCAAGAGGACATTCAAATGGCCACCAAATACATGAAAAGAAGATCAATGTCATTAACTATCAGAAAGATGAAATTCAAAACCATGAGATACCATTTCACTCCCACTAGCATGACTATTCTGTTTACCTATATATCTACCCCATAGATTAATGTTTGCTATTACTGATAATACAGTATAATATATGTAAAATATTTATCTTTGTTGTCCATACCTCTTCTGCATCTCTCTATATCTTCCTTTTCCTTAATGTTGTTGTGTTGGTCACTTGACTTTGGAATATTGCCTTTACCCATGACCATATATAAGCCTGCTCTTTGAAATCTTCCCCAGTTGACCTCCTCTTTAAATCTTCTGTTTAGCTCTTTTGTCTTGTCATATCTTCCATTTGCTTTAGCTCCTCTCTGTTCAAGGGCAAGTTTCAGAGTTTATTCTGACATCCATTTTGTTTTTTTCTCCTTTCCTGTCCTTTTAATGACCTTTTGCTTTCTTCATGGATGATGTTCTTGATGTCATCCCACAATTCCTCTGGTTTTCGGTCATTGGTGTTCAGTGCATCAAATCTATTCTTTAGATGGTCTCTAAATTCAGGTGGGGCATAATCAACATCATATTTTGGCTCTCATGGACTTCTTTTAATTGTCTTCAGTTTCAACTTGAACTTGCATATAAGCAGTTAATGATCTGTTCCACAAACAGATCCTGGTCTTGTTTTGGCTGAAGATACTGGGCTTCTCCACTGTCTCCTTCCACAGATTTAATCTATCTGATTCTTTTGTACTCCATCCAGCAAAGTCCATGTATATAGCTGCCGTTTGTGTTGTTGAAAAAAGGCATTTGCAATGAACGAATTGCTCTTGCAAAATTCTATCATGTAACCTCCAGCATTATTTCTCTCACCAAGGCCATGTTTTCCAACTACCAGTGATTCTTCTTTGTTTCCAACTTTCACATTCCAATCACCAGTGATAATCAACACATCTTGATTGCATGCTCAGTCAACTTCAGACTATAGAATTTGGTAAAAATCTTCAATTTCCTTGTCTTTATCTTTGGTAGTTGGTGGAAATTTTTGAATAATAGTAATATTAACTGGTTTTGCTCCTAGGCATATGGATATTATCCTACCACTGACAACATTATACTTCAGGATAGATCTTGAAACATTCTTTTTTGATGATGAATGCCATGCCTTTCCTTTTCAATTTGTCATTCCCAGCATAGTAGATCACATGGTTGTCTGATTTAAAATGGCCACAACTAGTCCATTTCAGCTCATTAATGCCTAGGATATCAATCTTTATGTGTTCCATTTCATTTTTGACAACTTTTAATTTTCTTAGATTTATACTTCATATATTTCATGTTTCAATTATTAATGGATGTTTGCAGCTGTTTCTGGTTATTTTGATTTGTGCCACATCAGTAAATAGAGACCCTGAAAGCTTTACTCCGTCCACATTATTAATGTCAGCTCTACTCTAAGTAGGCAGCTCTTCCCCAGAAGAAGGGGAAGAGCCTTCTGATCTGAGAGGCTCATCTTCCAGGACTGCATCAGACAGTGTTTCAGGGATATTCATAGTTTTCTAGTAATATATCAGACAGTGTTTCACAGCTATTTATAAAGTTTTCACTGTCCAATTATTTGGGAAGTGGATGGCCCCTTCCCTCTTCCAAATCTGTCTTAGTCTGGAAGCTCTGCTGAAATCTGCCTATCATGGGTGACTCTGCTGGTATTTGAAGTACCAGTGGCATAGCTTCTAGCCTCATAGCAACATACATGCCACCACAGTACACCAGACTGACAGAGGGGTAGCCAAACAATAAATGGGCAGATAAGGTGAACATTTACATCCGATAGGTATACTCCTTAGAACAATCAACTGTGGGAGATCAGAAGAGTAGTATTTGCATAGAAATATACTCTAGAAGGCAGAAATGCATAGGAAAGAAGGAGACAGATGAAAATTAACCACAGAGAGGAAGTGGGAAGAGAGTTGTTATGTTATGAGATTGCAGTCAATGTCATGAAAGGAGATGTGTATGAACTGTTGTCTGGAAAATAAATTTGTTCTGTAAACTTTCACCCAAATAACAATTAAAAAAAAATACAAACAATAATTTAGCAAATCTAGTAAAAAATGTCTGCATTGATCATTATGCTATTTTAAGCACTATTTGGGACCAAAGTGACAACAGCAACCTAGAAGATTAGAAATGAACTTTAAAGGGCAGTGAGTTTATGTTAATGGGGAAGGAACAGCTCAGAAAAGGAGAGAGAGAGTGGTTGCACACTTCAAAGAATGTAATCAATTTCACTGAACTGTATATGTGAAAACAGTTAAACTGGTACATATTTTCTTGTGTATCTTCTCAATAACAACAACAACAACAGAAAAATAAATAAATAACCTAAAACTGTTACCAGGGAGTTGACTCTGACTCATGGGGATCCTGTGTGTGACAAAACAGAAATATGCTCCCTAAGGTTTCCAGTGGCTGAGTAGATTACTAGGCCTTTCTTCCAAGGCAGCTCTTGATGGATTTAAACTGTCAGCCTTTCAGTGAGCAGCACAGTGCACTAACTGTTAGTACTACCAGGGATTCTAAACAAATTTAAAAAGTGTGTCTAATACCATAAAAAAAAAAAAAAAAAGAAAAAGAAAAAAAGCCCCTTGGCTAGGATATTTAGTTTGCTCACATTTTCAATGATATAATAACACTATAATAAACATCCTTCTATGTTGCAGACTTTTCTTAAGAATAAAGTCCAAGTAGAGAGAAAAGTAAAGGAGCTCTGGTGGTGTAGTGGTTAAAGGTATTTGGGTGCTAACCAAAAATTTGGTGGTTTAAACCCACCAGCTCTCCATGGAAGAAAGATGAGATAGTCTGCTTCTGTAAATATTTACAGCCTTAGGAACCCAGTGAGGGTTGCTATGAGTTGGAATCTACTGAATGGCATAGACTTTGGTTTGGTTTTGAAGTGTAAAAAGTGAGTCAAAGAACACAATCATATTTTTCTCTTTTGATAATAAGGTCAAATTGTTTTCCAGAATTGTTCTACCAATATACAGTCCAACCAGCATGTCACATATAAGTTTAAACATAGTCTTATTATTATTTCTATGTGAATTGTCTTTATTAGTTATTTATCTCTGTTATTAATATTTCATGCATGATCTTTGCTCATTGAACTTGGAGGATATTTCCTTTTTTTCCTCCTTTTTATTTTTATTGATCTGACACCATTGTTTATCAAGCATGTTGTTGTTATTATGTGCCGTCGAGTATAGATGACTCCTAGTGACCCCTCCTTGAGTTTCCGAGGCAGTATCACTATGGAAGTAGATTGCCCAACCCTCCTTCTGAGGAGTGGTTAGTGGATTTGGACTGCTAGCCTTCTGGTTAGCAGTTAACCACTCACTCACTGCCATTGAGTAGAATCCAACTCATAGTGACCCCTCCTTGGGTTTCCGAGGTGGTATCTCTATAGAAGTAGATTGCCCAGTATTTCTTCTGAGAAGTGGCTGGTAAATTACTAGCATTGTTTGAATCATCCTTCTTTTGTTACTTTTCTATATCTTTCTATATCTGAACAATTCCTTGTGGCTAGAGATGCAGATGTTTCATTGTCCAGACCTGAATCATATGTCCATCCTTGGGAATCTGAAACTGGAGTATGATACATCTGAAACTTACACTCTGAAAGTAAAGCAAGGTGGTTTCCTAAAGGAAAAAGATGGTACTCTTTTCTGGAAAGTAAATGGATTGGGGGCATTAAAAAATATATATTTTTATAGGGATATCCTATATACACACACATATATCTGGGGAAGAGCTGCCTCCTCAAAGTAGAGTTGACTTTAATGACATGGATGGAGTAAAGCTTTTAGGACCTCAAATTTGCTGATGGGGCATGACTTAAAATGGGAAGAAACATCTGCAAACATGCATGAAGAATTAAAAAGTGGAATGCACGATGTATAAATGTAGAAAAATTGGAACTTGCCAAAAGTGATATGGAATGCATAAAGATCTATATCCTAAGCATTAGTGAGGTGAAATGTACTGGTTTTGGCCATTTTGAATCAACAATCATATGATCTACTATGCCAGAATTGATAAACTGAAGAGGATTGGTATGACATTTCACAAAGAATGTTTCAAGATCTCTCCTGAAGTGCAATGTTGCCAGTAATAGGATAATATTCACATGCCTATGAGGAAGACCAGTTAATACTACTATTTTTCAAATTTACAGAAGAAATATACAGAGTCACTGTACAACCACCAAAGCAAAAGATGAGGAAATTGAAGATTTTTTATCCACATCTGGAGTCTGAAATTGACTGAACATCCAATCAAGATATATTGATTATTACTGGTGTTTCGAACACTAAAGTTGGAAATAAAGAAGAATCATTGATAGTTGGAAAATATATCTTGGTGATAGAAATGATGCTGGAGATCCCATGACAGAATTTTGCAAGACCAATGACTTATACATTGCATATACATTTTTTTAAACAACATAAATGACAACCTTACCAGATGGAATACACAGGAATCAGACCAACTACATCTGTCTAAAGAGCAAGTGGAGAAGCTTGATATCTTCATCCAAAACAAGGCAAGGAGCTGAGTGGGGAACAGACCATCAGTTGCTCATATATAAGTTCAAATTGAAGCTGAAGACAATTAAAACAAGTCCATGATAGCCAACATATGACTTGATTATATCCCACCTGAATGTAGAGACCATTCAAAGAATAGATTTGACACATTGAACACCAAAGACCAATAGCCAGAGGAATTGTGAGATGACGTCAAGAACATCATCCATGAAGAAAGCAAAAGGTAATTTAAAAATGGAAAGAAACAAAAGACCAAAATGGATGTCAGAAGAGACTCTAAAACTTACTCTTGAACGTAGAGCAGCTAAAGAAAAAGGAAGAATGGACAAGATAAAAGAGCTAAATAGGAGATTTCACAGAGCAGCTAGAGAAGGCAAAGTCAATTATTATAATGAAATGTGCAAAGACTGGAGTTTGAAAACCAAAAACAAAGCACCCACTCAGCATTTCTCAAGGTGTAATAACTGAAGAAAAAATTCAAGCCTTGAGTTTCAATAGTGAAAGTTTCTAAGGGAAAATATTGACTGATGCCAGAAACATCAAAAGGAGATAGAAGAAATATACAGAGTCACTGTACAAAAAAGAATTGGTCAATGTTCATCTATTTCAGGAGGTGGCATATGATCAAGAACCCATGGTATTGAAGGAAGAAGTCAAAACTGCACTGAAGGAATTGGCTAAAAACAAGGCTCCAGAAAATAATGGAATACTCATTGTGATGTTTTAACAAAAGGATACCATGCTGGAGGTACTTACTGTCTATGACAAGAAATTTGCAAGATAGCTACTTGGACAACTGACTGGAAGAGAGCCATATTTGTACCCATTCCAAAGACAAGTGATCCAATAAAATATGAACATTATCGGACAGTAGCATTACTATCACATGCAAGGAAAATTTTGCTGAAGATAATTCAAAACTGGTTGCAGCAGTATATTGATAGGGAATTTCCAGAAATTCAAGTTAAATTCAGATGAGGACATGGAATGAGGGATCTTACTGCTGATGTCAGAAGAAACATGACTGAAAGCAAAGAATACCAGAAGGATGTTATGCTTTATTCACTATGCAAAAGTATTCAACTATGTGAATCCTAAGAAATATTGGATAACATTGAGAAGAATGGGAATTCTAGAATGCTTAATTGTACCTATGAGGAAGCTATATGTAGAAAAGGAGGCTGTTAATTGAACAGAACAAGGGGATACTGCATTGTTTAAAATAAGGAAGGGTTTGTTCAGGGTTGTACGCTTTCATCACACTTATCAATCTGAGCAAATAATCTGAGAAGCTGCAGTATATGAAGAAGATTGCAGCATCAGGATTGGAGGAAGATTCATTAACAATTGCTATAGGCAGATGACACAACTTTGTTCACTGAAAATGAAGATGACTTGAAGCACTCACTGATGAAGATTAAAGGCTACAGTACATGGTATTAATTATACTTCAACATAAAGAAAATGAAAATCATCACAATTGGACAAATAAGCATCATCATCATAAATGGAGAAATGATTGAAGTAGTCAAAGATTTCATATTACTTGGATCCACAATCAATACCAATGGAAGATGTTGTATGTTGTTGTTAGGTGCTGGTGAGTCATCTCCAACTCATAATGACTCTATACACACCAGAACAAAACACCACTCAGTCCTGCACCAGCTCCATGATCCTTGCTATACTTGAGCCCATCACCATTGCCACTGTGTCAATCCATCTCATTGAGGGCCTTTCCCTCTTTTGTCAACCTTCCACTTTACCAAGCATGGCATCCTTTTCCAGTGAATGGTCCCTTCTTACAACATGACCAAAGTAGGAGAGACGGAGTCTGGCCACACTCACTTCCAAGGAGTATTCCAGCTGCACTTCCTCCAGGAGAGATTTGTTAGTTCTTTTTGCAGTCTGTGGTACTTTCAGCATTCTTTGCGAACACCACAACTTGAAAGCATCGACTCTTCTCTGGTCTTCCTTATTCATTGTCCAGCTCTCACATGCATATGAGGTGATTGAAAATACCATGGCTTGTGTCAAGCACACTTTAGTCCTCAAGGAGACATCTTTGCTCCTCAGCACTTGAAATAGGTCCTTTGCAGCTGATTTGCCCAGTGCTATATGTCGCTTGATGTCCTGACTGCTACTTACATTGGTGTCAATTATAGAACCAAGCAATGTGAAGTCTTTGACAACTTTAATCCTTTCTCCATTTATCATGATACTGCTTATAGGTCCAGTTGTGGGGATTTTTGTTATCTTTATATTGAGATGTAATCCATACTGTAGACTGTATTCTTCAATCTTCATCAGTAAGTGCCTCAAGTCATCCTCACTTTCAGCAAGCAAAGTTGTGTTGTCAGCATATCTCAGGTTGTTAATGATTCTTCCTC
>NW_006921649.1:1865560-1888485 GCF_000298275.1 Orycteropus afer afer
GTCCTCTTCTAAATCCAATTTGCACCTCTGGAAGTTCTTTGTCAATATACTGCTGCAACCATTTTTGGATTTTCTTCAGTAAGATTTTACTTGGATGCTATATTAATGATATTATTTGATAATTTCCCCATTCTGTGGGATCACTTTCCTTTGGAATGGGTAAAAATATGGCTCTCTTCCAGTCCATTGGCCTGCTAGCTGTCTTCCAAATCTCTTGGCATAACCAAGTGAGTGCTTCCAGCAGAGCATCCATTTGTTGAAACATCTCAATGAGTATTCCATCAATTCTTGCAGCATTGTTTTTTGCCAATTCCTTCAGTGCAGCTTTGACTTAATCCTTCAATACCATTGGTTCTTAACATATGCCACCTCCTGAAATAGATGAATATTGACCAGCCCTTTTCAGTATGGTGACTCTGTGTATTCCTTCCATTTTCTTTTGATGTTTCCTGCATCACTCAATATTTTGCCCATAGAATCTTTCAATATTGCAACTTGAGGTTTACATTTTTTCCTCAATTCTTTCAGCTTGAGAAATGCCAAGCATGTTCTTTCCTTTTGTTTTTCTAACTCCATGTCTTTGCACATTTCATTATAGTCATTATAGTAATTGGCTTTGTCTTCACGAATTCCTCTTTGAAATCTTCTGTTCATCTCTTTTATCTTGTATTTCTTCCATTTGTTTTAGCTACTCTTCTCTCAAGAGCAAGTTTCAGGGTCTCTTCTGACATTCATTTTGGTCTTTTCTTTCTTGTATTTTTAATGACTTCTTGCTTTCTTCATGTATGATGTTCTTGATGTCATCCCACAATTCTGGTTTTCAGTCATTGATGTTCAGTTCAAATCTGTTCTTTAGATGGTCTCTAAATTCAGGAGGGATATATTCAAGGTCATATTTTGGCTCTCTTGGACTTGTTTTAATTGTTTTCCACTTCAAGTTGAACTTGCATAATGAACAGTTGATGGTCGGTTCCACAATCAGCTCCTCACCTTGTTTTGGCTGAAGATATTGAGCTTTTCCATTACTTCTTGCCACAGTTGTAGTCAATCCGATTCCTGTGTACTCCATCTGGCAAAGTGTATGTGTATAGCTGCTATATGTGTTGTTGAAAAAATGTATTTGCAATGAATAAGTTGTTGGTCTCGCAAAATTCTATCATGTGATCTCCAGCATTATTTCTGTCACCAAGGCCAAATTTTCCAAATACCTGTGATTCTTCTTTGTTTCCAACTTTTGTATTCTAGTCACCAGTGATAATCAACACATTTTGATTGCATGTTCAGTCCACTTCAGACTGCAGAAGTTGATAAAAATCTTCAGTTTCTTCAACTTTGGCTTTGGAGGTTGATTCATAAATTTGAATAATAGTAGTAGTAACTGGTCTTCCTTGGTGGTGTATGGATATTATCCTATCACTGACAGTATTATACTTCAGGACAAATCTTGAAACATCCTTTGCAGTGATGAGTGGCACGCCATTCCTCTTCAAATTGTTATTCATGTCATAGTAGATCATATGGTTGTATGATTCAAAATAGACAAAACCAGTCCATTTCAGTCCAGGAGAGACAGGACCCATCCCCAGAGGCAGGAAAGTGAGGGAACACCAGGGATGACAAGAGTGGCAGGATCCAGTAGGAATCAAGTAAAGGAAGGGGGAGAGACTTCCAACAGCTAAGGGAGATTAACTTGTCTGTCAATTTGTCATACTGTGGTGGCTTGTGCATTGCTGTGAGGCTTTAGGCTGTGCCACTGGTGTTTCAAATGCCTGCAGGATTGCTCATGGTGCACAGGTTTCAACACAGCTTACAGACTGAGATACATTAGGAAGAAGGAAGAGGCCATCCACTTCTCAAAGAATTGCCAGGGAAAACGTTATGAATAGCAGAGAAACACTGTCTGATACATTACTAGGAAGTTTTATGAATAGCTTAGAAACAATGTTTGATACAGTGCAGGAAGACCAACCCCTTAGGTCAGAAGGCACTCAAAATATGACCAATGGAAGCAGCAATCAAGAAATCAGACATTGTACTGCACTGGAAACATCTGTTGTTAGAGACTTCTTTAAAATGATGAAGAGCAAAGTGGTCTTTTTGAAGACTAAGGTGTGCCTTTTCAAAGCCATGGTATTTTCAATAGCCTCAAATGCATAATAGCTGGACAATGAATAAGGAAGACCAAAGAAGAGTTGATGCTTTTGAGTTGTGGTGTTGGGCAAGATAGTATCATGGACTGCCAGAAGAATAAACAAATCTGTTTTGGATAATGTGCAGCCAGAATGCTCCTTGGAAGGGAGAATGGCCAGACTTTGCCTCACCTACTTTGGTTATGTTGTCAGAAGGGACCGTTTCCTGGGGAAGAATATCATTCTTGATAAAGTGCTGGTTCAGTAAAAAGGGGAAGACCCTCAGTGAGAGATAGATTGATGCAGTGACTGCATTGATGTGTTCAGGTATAACAAAGGTTGTGAGGATGGCACACGACTGGGCAGTATTTTGTTCTGTTGTGCATAGGGTCACTATGACTTGGAGCCAACTTGACATCACCTAGATATACATATATAAAAATTAGCCTGAGCCTCATCTAATTGTTACTTCTCAGCTGTTTATAAGATAAATCTAAGAACAAGAATTGCATTTTCCCTATTAAATATCATTGTTTTATTTGGTCAATAATTGTCACTCTTGAGATCTTTATGGGTCATATCTTCTAAATTAGGGTCATATGCAAATTTGACCAGCACTGGATTAATGTCCTGAGGCATCATATCCATAAAATCTTGAATGTTATAAGAATAACTTGATATAGACTTGGAAGTGCAGCTATACACATCACTACTAGATCATATTCTCCATGTTATCAACTACACTTTCATCAGAATCTTCAAGGTATAGATTTAGTTCAAGTTATAAATCCTCCTAATTATGTCATCATCTAATACATACTTCTCCCTAGAGTCTGTAAGAAAACAATAAAATGTGCTGACTTCTGAAATCCAGACATACTGTGTTTACATAATTTCCTATCAGCTGAGTTTCATTATAAAAAACAAAGTATGTTAATCTTGGTGCAAGCATTCTTGTATTGGGCACTTCTCTTTGCATCTCTAAATATTCATACATTATTTTTGACATCTTTCATAGGATAAGTTACAAGCTCTCTGATCTACCTTCTTTAAGTTTTACAAAATATTCTGTATCATGAATTCTTCAAAAATTGCCATTCTGCCAACAGTTACATTTATAAATTCTTTCACAATCCTGGTATGCAATTTATCTGTATGTGAAGACTTGAACTCATTTAGATAGGCTTTTAAAAATGATTTATTCACTTAATTGGACTTCAATTATTGCTCTACATTTTCTAGTCTAGAGATCGTTCTTCTTAACAAATAATATTAAAATACTATAAAAATTGTATTTGATTGTATTATATCTTTCACACTTCATTGAACATCAGCTCTTTGTCTGCTTATTGTTCCTATTCTGCATATTACAAAATTGTCAGCTGTTACTTTTAGCATCATTCACCAGCCTAATTCTTTTAAGTTTTTGTCTTCCTAATCCCTTCCACCACTACCCCCTCAATCAAGTTATCCTTCTCTGTCCATCCCTGAAGGTTCTGATTTTTTTGTAACCTGGTGTGTTCTTTTACAGTGACTCCCTGGTTTCTTCTTCATTAAGACCTCTTCTAAATGTACTGTCAGAATTTTATTTTTATAAGTTTCAAACATCTTGCAAAAACTTGCCTTTCTGGAAATAAAAATAGTAATCTCTGCCTATTTTTTTTTTTTTTTTTGTGTGTGTGTGTGTGTATGTGTGTCTTATCCAAATTATATGAAATCAGTGATCATAAATCTAGGTATTACATTTAGCTATACTCTAAATTCTGTCATTTAATCTCAAAATCTTAAGGCAACATTTTTATTTGGTAATGTTGATGGCATAGTGCTTAAGGCATTTGACTGCTAACCAGAAGGCTGGCAGTTCAAACACACCAGTCACTCTTTGGAAGGAAGATTGGACAATCTACTTCCATAGAGATACTGCCTTGAAAATCCAAGTGTATGAGTCAGATTCAACTTGACAACAGTGAGTTTAGTTTTTTTTTTGAGTTTAACGTTGGATAGAAGGAAAACAAAAGAAATCTTATTAGCATAGTTCCAAACCTGAATTCAAATTCATGTTGATTTTCCCATTAGGTTTAAATCTAGGGTTATATCATTTAATGATTCGTGATTCATATTTGAAAGATCTAAGTTAAATTAGTTGCATGGATAACATAATATGAAATGTATCTTTTGAAAAATAAATTAAGAAGGAAATTAGAAAAGAAATAAAAAGGGAATGGGGAAGGGAGAAAGATAGAACATTCCTTTCCTTTCACTTCCCCAGCTTGTTCTATGTTTCTCAGAAATTATCTTGTCATTTTCTCTGTTTTCTAAAACATAGAGATGCTAGAAAGTCAATAATATTAGTGCTATTTTTATTAAATTTTAATATTTTGTTTTTCTCATTACCAATGTGCAAGACATATTACAAACTTTCAAAAATATAACACATAGAAAATATAACAAAATTTCAAACTTCAAAATATAAATAAAAAATATATATTTTTGAAAACTTCAAAAATATAACACATAGAAAATTAAAGGCGTATGTAATTTCACATCCAGAGACAACTGATATTAATTGCTGCTAACAATTTCCATGTATATTTTGCTACATTTTTGTTCTATATGTAAATTAATAAACTGAGTTTTACAAAAATGAGATCAATTTTAGCAATATGCATATTTGTTTTAGTTAATACATCTCAGGTATTTTTCCATGCTACTATGTATTGATTTGTTCATTCTTTTTAAATACATGTATTACTTAGGCTAGTTGAATGAAATAATGAGTAAGAGATATCTGTAAGTTGAAGTTCCACTCCTATTGTCTCTTGTTCATGCTAATTTAGTGTAGTGTTCTATAGTATATTCCCACAAAATATAATTCTAGTTCTTTAAGGGTTGCCATGAGTCATAATTGACTCCATGGCAACTAGTTTGGGGTCCGTTGGTGGTGCAAATTTTTAACTCTCTTAGCTGCTAACAGAAAGGTTAAACGTTCAAGTCGAGCTATGGGTATCTCAGAAGAACATCCTGGTGATCTGCTTCCAAAAAATCAGCCACTGAAAACCCTATAGAGTATACAAGTCTGCTCTGACACACATAGAGTCATCATGATTCAGGAGCCAACTCAACATCAGCTAACAATAAAATCATCCTTTATTTTAATCTTCTTTTTTTTGGGTTGAACTTCATAAAATTGCCAATAGTGAATAATTTTTGGTCTAGTAAAATGATAGTTTCTCATATTCCAACCAAATAATTAAACTAAGAGACCCTGGTTATGCAACTTACTAAACACTTGACTACTAGCAGTAATGCTGGGGAGTCGAACCCACCCAGAGATGTCTTGGCAGACTGGCCTGGTGAGTTGTTTCTGACAGGTCACAGGCTTGAAAACCTTATGGAGTAGTTTTTCTTTGCACACATGAGGTTGCCATGAGTCTGAGTCAACTCAATGGCAACCAAAAACAACAATAATTAAACTATTCATTTTAGAGAAGCCCATTTGTGTTTTCCTAAGACATTGCTTCATCAATTTCCTGTATTTCACTGCATGGCACTAGGGTAAGATGCAAGAAAATAGAATACTCACCCTTCTTGTTAAAAGGAAGATGGCTGATAGAAAATGACAGAGAACAGATTTCTTCCTTACCAGTGAAGTTCATTAGTTCAAAGTTATGAAGATATATGTGTTCTTCCATCTCTTTCCTACTCTGCCCTCTCCCCTTCCACAATAAGCTGATTTTTTACTTCAACAAGCCATGCAACTTCAAAGACTAAGACTATTGGTCTCAGAGGCTCTGTTCAGCCTGAAAGGTCACAGCTACTTCCACCCTGTCCAAGCTTTTACAGATCAGCTTTTTTGTAGGATTCCATTGCTTTGATCTTTGATGGATTACTGGCTGGATCAGGATTTCCATGGAAGCAGATTTGAGAGCTTTGGCTCTGGGCAAAAATTTTGGCAAGGTGTTCTTTAAAAGCTAGTTAGACATAGAAGGAAATAGTCCCTATAGATAAAACATTATATAGTATTTTTGGCCTTAATAATACTATCTAAATTAATAATTTAACATAGTAATAATAATGAACATGCTTTCCTGTATTTGGAGAGAATATATGGTATGAACCATCTTGTGTTGCCAGTGTTAGTTGATATAAAAGCAGAATGTTACACAATATTCCTTGACAGAGTGGAATAACTATTACTTATAGCTCTCTGTTAAATCACAAGAACAGTCTAACACCCTGTGTGCATAGAGTTTGCTAATTCTTTTATATAGAAAAATAGATTTAGGCCTACTAGAATATGTTTGTTTACTTCAGTAGAGAAAGTAATTGACATTTTATTTGACTTTAAATTGTCTTTAAATATATACATGTATATATAATTCTAGTGTTGTAATGTTCTATTTTAATTTTCTGGTGATCCTTTTATTTGTTTTTAGGAGAGCAGAAAACTTGCTTCTTTGTATATTATGCTAGTTTGAAAAACATAATGAAAAATTCATTTCATTTATTTTTCATTGTTTTATATTAAGCATCCCCTTGTGGATTTGCATTTTGTGTTTCAAAACAGATTAGTGGAATGAGAACAATGACAAAAATCATGTTTCATTTCCAACTACCCTTAAATCACTTATATTTCTGCCTTATATATTTCTCATAGTGATAGGAAACTATAACATGCTTTATTCTTTTACTGTAGTAAAAGCAGAAGATATTTTAATGGTGAGGGTAGAGAAATATCCACCAATAACACTTATTGTGGTAGATAAATATTGATTCAATTAGAGCTAAGTTAATATTCACCAGAAGAAAAAACAGATTTTATAAACCAGGGGGCATTTGATGAGTAAGTCCTTGACATATTTCTCTCTGGCTTGATGTTGAATTGACTCAAGTACATCATTGAAGACTGAAGCAGCCAATTTGCTTTCCATTCCATTCTAAGGAAGGAATGGGGGGGGGGGAGCAGTATTTTCTAACCACTGGGGACAAAGTCCTGATTTTTGACTGTTCTCCTTAGCACCCACTGATATTCTGATGGGGATAATTTATAATAGGTGGCTGAGGATGACCATTAATTTAAGAGGCTGTTTTCTGCATAGCTGATATTTTCCTATAAACCATAAAATGGAAAATGGAGAATGTATTCATTAATTTTTAAAACATTTTTTGAGAAATCCAAATTTAAGTAGTATATATAATACATTAAATGTTGTTGTTGCTAGTTTCTTCAAGTTGGCTCCAACTCATGGTGACCCCACGTAAAAAAGAATAAAATGTTGCCTGGTCTTACATAATCTTCAAGTAAATTGATATGCTACCATCCATTGTTGAAGCCACTCTTTATTTTGGGTGTCTTCCAACCTAGGGTGTTTATCTTCCACAATTGTGTAGGACTACATTCAGTTGTAATCCATAAGGTTTTTACTGACAAATTTTCAGAGATAGATCACTAGTCTTTCTAATGTCTTAGTCCGCAAGTTCCACCGAAACCTGTCCACCATGGGTGACCCTGCTCACGTTTGGAATATCAATAACATAACTTTAAGCACCAAAGCAACATATAGACCATGACATATATTCTACAAATTAGATAACTGTCCTGAGGAGGTTTAAAAAAAAAAAAAACACTCTGTGAAGGACAAGAGTAGCGATAGAATGGGATCAGAAACCAAGTATCATTCCCAATGTCAGTGGTCCCTCCACTGGAAAACCAAGTGCATTGATGATGCCACCTTGGAACCAATCTTTTACACTTTCTTCCTACCTACAGTGGATTCTTTTGTTGCCCTTCCCAGTTCTCCTTTTCTTGGCAAAACTTATACCTGTAGTCACTGTAAGAATTGACACTAATTGTCTTACAAATGAACTTTTCTCTAGAGAATCATATTTACCTGATGGAAGTCACCTTGCTCAGAGGTACATGGAATAGTAGGCCACTCCTTCCTTCTACTACTATATCCAGTAGTCAGTTTATGACTGATAATGTCTAGCTCCCTTGTCTTATGGTGAAGTGACTATGTAATATGCTCTAGAAATCCCTGCAGGAGTAGGCTGAAGTTAGATTTCAGCAGAACCCTTCTCTCTGTTTGGCCCACATCCCCTGCCTATTTCTATTCCACTCACTTCCATATAGGGTCTCCCTGACAGCATGCCCTCAATAAATCACTTGTGTAAGAATCCTCATCTCAGACTCTACTTCAAAAAACAATCAATAAAACAACCAACCAACCAACCAACCAACAACAACAAAAAAAAAAAAAATCTGAGATACTAACTAGTCCTGAAGCTCAAAATGTAACTTACAGTTGCTGAATTCTAACACTGGTGAACTGTTTAATGATGTAATCTATGCTGTTTTTGTTGGAATTTAGCAATTGATTAGAGAGTCTTCAGAGGCAGTAAGGAATCTGGACTGGGATTGCCTTATATGTGTAGATCACTTTGGGTATTATTGATATTTTCACAATGTTAAGCCTTTTCATTCATGGTCTATTTTTCTATTTATATAAAACCAAACCAAACTCACTGCCATCGAGCTGGTCCTGACTCATAGCGACTCCTCCTTGGGTTTCTGAGGCAGTATCTCTATGGAAGCAGATTGCCCAGTCTGCCTTCTGAGAAGTGGCTGATGGGTTTGAACCTCCAGCCTTCTGGATAGGAGTCAAGTGCCTTTGGCACTATGCTACCAGAGTTCCTTTTATTTATATAGTTCTCTCTTTTATTTCTTGTAGTTATTTTTTTATTCCTTGTTATTTTTCATTTCTTGTAGTAGCATTTTGTAGTATCTCTGGTTAAATTTATTTCTAACTATTTCATTCTTTGGGTGGCTTTAATTAATGGTATGTTTTCCTAATTTCCTTTTCAGAGTTCCCTTTTTTAGTGTAGAGGATTTGACTGAATTTTTTATGTTGATCTTTTATTCTGCCACTTTGCTGAATTTCTAGTTATTTCTAGAATTTTTGTTATTTCTAGTATTTTCTTGTGGAGTCTTCAGGGTTTTCTATGTACTGGATCGTATCATCTGCAAGTAGTTTTACTTCTTCTTTGCCAACATGGATACCTGCTATTTCACTTGATTGCCTTATTGTCTGGCTAAGACTTCTAATGTTGTTGTTGTTATGTGCCATTGAGTCAGACCCGACTCATAGTGACCCCTCCTTGGGTTTCCAAGGCAGTATCACTACAGAAGTAGATTGTCCCATCTTTCTTCCAAGGAGTGGCTGGTGGGTTTGAACTGCCAGCCTTCTGGTTAGCAGTCAATTGCTTAGGCACTATGCTACCAGAGCTCCTAAGACTTGTAATACAATGTTGAATAAAAGTAGAGATAAAGGACATCCTTATCTGGTTCCATTCAAAGGGGAATGTTTTCAGTCTGTCTCCAATGACTTTTGTGTTTGTGTTGGATACTGGTTTTGTGTTTATGCCTTTAATGGTGCTGAGGAATTTCCCTTCTATTCCAATTTTGCTTAATGTTCTTTTTATTAAGAATGGGTTTTAGGTTTTGTCAAATGGCTTTTCTGCATAGATTTATATGATCAAGTGTTTCTTTTTCTTTATTTTATTTATGTGGTGGATTAAGTTGAATGTTTTTCTAATGTTATACCATCATTGTATACCTGATATGAACCCCACTTGGTCATGATGTATTATTTTTTTAATATATTATTGGATTCTATTAGCTAGGATTTTGTTGAGAATTTTTATTGCTTTGTTCGTGACAGATATTGGTCTATCATTTTCTTTTCTTTTCTTTTCTTTTAATGATATGTTTGTCTAGTTTCAATATCAGGGTTGTGTTTCCTTCATAGAATGAGTATGGGAATATTCCATCCTTTTCCATGAATAGTGTGAGTATAAATGGTAGCAACTCTTCTCTGAGTGTGTGTAGAATTCATGAGTGAAGCTGTCTGGGCCAGGATTTGTTGCTGTTTTTGCTTTTATTTTTCTTTTTTAATGATTTATTCATTTTTTCTGTTATGATGGATTTGTTCAAAACATCTGCTGCAGATTATGTTAATTTGGGTAGGTAATGTGTTTCTAGAAATTTATACATTTCTTCTGTTGTTGTTGTTATGTGCCATCGAGTTGGACCATGCATTTCTTCTATTTTTTCAAATTTGTTGGAGTAAAGTTCTTCATAGTATTCTATCATTACCTTTTTTTATTCAAGTTGGTTCTATTGTGATAGTACCTATTTCATTTCTTATTTGTGTTTTTTGTGTTATCTTCTCCTTCTTTTCCTTTGTTAAATTTACCAGTACTTTGTCAATTTTATTAATTCTTTCAAAGGGCCAATTTCTAGTCTTTTTGATTCCTTCTTTCTTTTTTTTTTTTTTCTGATTAATTTATTTCTGCTTGAATTTTATTATTTCCTTTCTTCTGGTGCCTATAGGCATTCTTTTCTTCTGTTCTCTTCTAGTCATAGGAGATGTTGGGTTAAGATGTTGATTTTAATCTTTCTTGTTTTTTTATATATACTTTTATTGCTATGAATTATCCTCTGAGAATTGCTTTTGCCATCTCCCAAAGATTATGGTATGTTGTGTTTTCCTTCTTGTTTGCATCAAGGAAATTTTTACTTCTTTCTTGTTTTCCTTTTTGGTTTTCTTTATCTCTTTCTTAATGTGTTGTAGGGACCTAAGTATTATTCTTTTGAATTCCTTATTGAGTAGCTTAAATTACATTCCTTCTTCTGGAAGATTTTCTTGTCCTATATCTTGGATAGTTGCTTGAGCAATCTCGTCCTTTTTATGTGTGTATGGTTTAAAGTTGTCTGTAGTCTCTGAGATATTGTAGTGTTATTATCTTTATTTGTCAGTTGTATGTTGGTTTCTATCATCCTGCTTTTTTGTTTTGTTTTATTTTAATATATCTTGGCAATGGGGCAGATGTGCTACTCTGGCCACTATTTTGGCGGCACTGGGGTGCGCACCATTGGTCTCCAGGTGAATTTGGTAGAAGTTGGGAGTTGAGTGTGAGTCTCTGACCACTGGTCATGTAGAACAGCTGAGGAAGGCTGAGTGGGTATTGGCCACTCTCTGTGTTTGATCCAGTGGTGCTTGATGGCACTCACTCAGTGGGAGGGACTGCAGGTGTAGTGGATATGTCTGGGTAAGATTGTTGACTACAGACTGCTGGGGGTGGGGGAAAGAAATGGGATAAAGAGGAAGAAAAAAGAGAAAAGAAAATAACAACGGTGGTGGTGGGGATGGAAGACCTAAGAAGAGAGGGAGAAAGAAAAAAAAAAGAAAGCAGCAGAGTACTGGACTAAGCACTAGCTGCCAAACAAAACAGTGGGAAGAATGCAGTTTCCTCAACAGCATGCACTGTTATTTGTGCAGCTGTGGGGGTGGGCACTATTGATCACAAAGATGATGGTTGTTGGGCACCCACTCTGCGAGAGCAAAAAAAAAAAAAAAAAGGAGGAGAGTAAGGAAGAAAGGAAAGAAAAGGGGGAAGGGAAAAGTGAAGAATTAAGAAGAAAGAGAAAGAAAAAATACAAAAACAACATGTCACTGGCAGTGGGGGAGTTTGACCAGCCACTGGGTGTGTTGTGCTGGGATGAGCCACACCTCTAGTCACAGGATTGTGCAGGCAAGAGGGGAGATCACACTTCTCTAGTCGCAGATCACACATATGGGTGCTGACGCAGTTCTGGGCAAGCAAAGCCAGTTTTCTGGTTCCTGTCCTAATCAGAATGTTACATTCAAAATAGCTGGGCTCTGCTACACCAGTTGGCAATTTAGCACTCCTATACATCGTTATTATTTTCATTTAATGTCTTCCTTCAGTAGGTATTTAATCTACTTCTTTATTCTTACCTTGGAAGACCCGGGTTCCACAACTGTCATCCATATCTATTTCATTTGGTTTCTCAGATCTTTGTTATAGAGGGTCTGGATAGTATATCTGTCTAGTCCAAAATCTTGGATCTTATTTCAGAATTTTATTGTTATTCTATTAGTTTGTTTTGTGTGGTACAGTGTGGGAGAAACAGAAAATAAATCAGTTTATTTTAATACTTACCCCACAAAAAATATGTTTGGCTTATCAATGTCACCACTTAGCATTGACTTCAGCAAGTGTGGTAACTCATGGTATAACTCCCGCATAACCCCTCTTACATAGCAGCCCATATAGAATTCTTAGTAATATTTATTATTATTTTTAATCATAGGAGTTCTGGTAGAGTAGTGCCAAAGGCACTTGAATGCTAACCAGAAGGCTGGTGGTTCAAACCCACCAGCCATTCCTCGGAAGGAAGGTTGGGCAATCTGCTTCCATAAAGATACCACCTCGAAAACCCAAGGAGGGGTCGCTATGAGTTGGTCCGACTCAATGGCATATAACAACAACAATAACAAATTTTTAATCATAGAATATGATGTGATAAATATAGTTGGAATTTGCTTAAATGTAATATTTTTTAGATTATATAAATACTAACAACAAAATTGGTTTTTAAAATTGTTCTACATTAAATTATATCATAAGTTACAACATTATTAATAACTGAGCAAAAAACTTTAAAAATTTTTCTCCTTTCTTTTCCTTAAATACTACTTAAAACTCAAAAAAGTTATTGATATAGATTAATAAGTACTAAGTATCACAATATTGTATCTAAAACATTAGAAAATTTGACAAAATCATTGACTATAAAAACACTGGCATCAATGAAAACAACACCACCTGCTTGTAGCATGTGCAGACAAACCACGTGATTTCAAATGTCACTGTGATTGGATAATAATGAAAGCTCTAACCAGAGCACGTTTGCATTGTCATCAAGTTGACTCCAACTCATAGTGACCTTCATTGTGTTTCAGAGGCAATAAATCTTTACAGAAGTAGAATGCCCTGTCTTCTTTCTGAGGAGTGACTGGTGGGTTTGAACCACCAACCTACTAGTTAGCAGTCAAATGCCTTAGACACTGTGCCACCAGACCTCCTCAGAGCACATTAGAAGGTTCGAAAAGTGCACTAACATGGAGGTAATTTTTCCCTTCTAGGTATTTTGATGCATGATGTCTGGGCTTATGAAAAATATTTTTGTTTTTATAACTAACTACAAAGGTATTTTTTATAAAATATAATAAATTTCTGCTGGGACACTGCACAAAAATTTTATAGACAGTCATTTTGCTGTCACCCCCTCTGATAATACCAGCTGGTACAGTCTGCTGCCCCCAAATTTCCCTTGTGATGTTATACTATTGCTTACCTTTGACAAGTGAGTGAAATGCAAAAACCAAAAGCATTGACATGGAGGTGATTGTGACTCATGGTGATGCTACAGGAGAGAGTGGAACTGCCCCATAGTGTTTCCAAGGCTTTATCTTTACAGCAGACTGCCACATCTTTCTCCTGCAGAGTGGCTGGAGCGTTCGAATCTCCAACCCTTCAGTTAGCAGCTAAGCTCAATGTACCACCAGGACTCTGAATGAAAGAGTAAGTGGGTATTTTCAAGACTGACTTAAATGTAAATGTCTCAAAGTAGCTCAAATGAGAACAGAAACATTTCCAATTTTGCATGCCAGAGTTTGTATGTGGATATTTGCTTACTTGGGTATTTTTTCCCAATATATTAAGTAAAAATTTCCATCATTTGCATCTACAAATGCAAATCCACCTTTGTGTTTAGAATTTTAAAATAATAAAATAAAACAACAGGTAGTGAGTGACCTAAAATTTTAACGTTATTGGTTATGAATATTTTTATTCAATCAACATTATCAGATAGCAAAAACAAAAACAAAAGAAAAATGTCAATAGATGTGATATCAACATACATCTGGTAAGATTACTTCAAACTAATTTAGAAATATATATATATATATATATATATATATATATATATATATACACACACATATATATACATATGTGTGTGTATATATATATACATGTGTGTATATATATATGTGTGTGTGTGTGTGTGTATATATATATACGTATATATATATATATATAAATCTCCTAATCAGCTCTCCTGGGTGATTTACTTCTAGTCATTCCTAAACCCTTACTACTTGGTACTGGTGTCTGAGCAATTACTAGTTTGAACATGGAATGTTGCTTTTTACAGAATTATCAACCCCCTTGAAGTAAATTGTATCCTGTGGCTAAAATTTGACATGGTTCAGGAAACACATACATTGTATATTCTTCAGCGGTGGGTTACTATTTCTTAGCCTCCTCAGAGGCATTTACATCCTCAGTGTTTGAGCCAAACTTTTCAGGGCATGGATTCTTTGAAAACTTCAAATGCTCTGTAGTGTTATCAGACCAGTGGTAAAGCTGATCTCAAAGTCCACTATTAAAACTCCCCTCAAGGACATTTTCATTGGAACTTTGTACATGGGCAGTTCAAAAGATCTAGCTACTGATTTTTGTTCAGAAGTCTTGTCTCCGCTTTTATATTATGCAACTTTTTGACAGACTTTCAAAAACCACAAACTGGGCTGCCTGCAATTCCAGCCAGGATTTTATGCTGCTCATTTGATTTCCTCAGGCTACATCCTTCTCATGTCCTTGTCAACATTGCAAAGAGAAGAGCCGTCTTAGAAGATTTGCTAAAAAGCAGAAGCAATTTCACAGCAATGGAAAGGAAAAAAAAAAAAAAAAAAATCTGACCTTTCCATGCACAGAAAATCTCACTTAAATAAATAACCTTTTTAGCTGTAAAATTTTGTTGAGGCATTCATTTATCAGACACGTAGATAATCAAAGTGTTTATCTCTTTCACTATTTAAAAATTTCATAAAAGGAGTCAGGAACCAGTGTGTATAACTTGGAACAAAGAGCATCCAACATACACGCTCAGTACATATTTAATGGAATTATCAGTTGGAGAGTAGGTGGCAGAGGCAGCTGATGAATTAATTATTGGGATAGATATTACATATCTATCTGCCAGTGTTATGTGGAATAATGCTTACCTTCATTACTTCTGGCATTTTGTATGGCTATTCAAAAAAGGAAGTGTCTGAAAGGATAGGGAATTAAATCACACATTTGCTCTTGATCAATAGTGTGAACAAGTCAAGACCTACTGGTTCACTCTGAATAGAACAATTTTGGCAAGGTGTGAGGAGTTCAATTGTGATGTGATTAAGTGGTAGCTGTGAAATGACAGTTTACACAGGTAGGGGCCTCACTGGTTTTATACTTGGAGATGTCACAGAAATCTAACTTTACTAGAATGAAAAACAAACTCCAGAGGAAACTCTAAGTAGTATTTTGCATACCTAAAATTTTCTAGGAATATAACTATTATTTATTATTAGAGCTAGCATTTTAATCTGCAGTTATTATGTGTCAGATACTGTCCTAAAGATTTTGCATGCATTATCTAGTTTAGTTCTTATAACTAGTCCTTGATGTATCAATATCCCCGTTTTATGTAGGAGGAAGTAAGGCTGAGAGAAATCAAGAAAATTGTTCAAGATACACAGCTAGTAAATGTTGAAAATGAAACAAGGTGAACTTTCTACTCACAGTGTTAAAAAGAATGAGTCAGAAAATATACAGGATCTAAAGTTTGACACAGCAGTAAGAATTCTGTAATTTTCACTCCAACTACTGCCTTGGAAACCCAAGGAGGGGTCGCTATGAGTCGGGGCCGACTCGACGGCACATAACAACAACTACAACATGATTATAGGAGTTCTGGTAGCATAGTGCCTAGGGCACTGGACTGCTAACCAGAAGGCTGACGGTTCAAACCCACCAGCCACTCCTCAGAAGGAAGGTTGGGCAATCTACTTTCGTAATGATACTGCCTCAGAAACCCAAGGAAGGGTCGCTATAAGTCAGGTCTGACACGAGGGCACCTAACAACTAAGATCATGGTTATAATATTGGATTCCACTAGGAGGCAACATAGACTCGCTTCCATCTAATGGAACCTATTTGTTAACATAATATCTTAACAGAAGAAACCAGTAAAAACAAATAAAACAAGCTTTACTGTATTGCAAGCAAAATCAATAATTTATTAAAATATTAAATGTTCTTTGTTATTAACAATAAGTGAGCTTATTTACCAAAGAAAAATAGTAATTTTTGGCTTCTGAAAAGATTGCGTCTATTATAAGTTTTATCATTATCTTCCCTCACTCTGTTCCCCCTACCACCTGAAGCTTCTCTTGTGCTCCACTTTACAATGACAACCAGACAGTGAAACATGGTCTCATTTGGGTTTTCTTGTCAACCTTTTCAAGGAAGTATTGGGAGCACAATAGGTTTACCTCACACAAAGCCTTGTATCTAAGTCCAGTTTTAAAATGTCAGACAGGAAAGAGTTCCACGCTGCCACAATTCAGAATTCAAGTGGACACTGGTGAATGCTTAGATGTGTCTCTTTGAGATCAAATGTAGAAAACGTACTGTTCCCATAAAAAGCTGTAGGTAAGTTCATGAACTTGACAGCACAGGGCAACAGCTTCCTATTATAGGAAGAAATGAAAGCATATGATACTTGGCTTTTCTGATGCTTCTCTCTTATTTGATCCCTTTGAATTCATTTCCATACTCCCCCTGTTGGACTTAATCAGGCCTAAACAAATGAGTTTGGATGGTTGCAGCCTGTTGACCTGTGGATGACACATTTCACATCATGTTGCCCAGGGGTTCTATTCCTTTATGTCTTGTTGAGTAGCAATCAGTCTTTTAAGGCCATCAACCATCTCACCCTTTTGGTATGCTGTGTGGAAATCTATAATAGAAGGGCTAAAGTCAGTACTCTGTGAATTAAGCAGTTTCAGTTCCAATAAAATGTCAGAAACAAATGAAGTACCACAATAAAATATTACAACAAAGGTCAGATTTTTCTTTTTTTTTTTTTTTTCCAATGTTAAACGGATAGCCCTGCTTAACTTTTAGGAACTGAAAAAAAATAATAATAATACATATAGAGTATAAGAAACATAGAAAATCATAATGAAACGTAAATAGTGTTATACTGAGCACAGTATATCTTTCATTACCTTAAAATAATTAAACATGCATATATTTTTTCATTGTTCAAAAAAAAACTAAAATAAAATAAACATCTCTTTGTCCTTGTTGTTGTTATGTTGTTGTTATGTGCCGTCGAGTCGGACCCTACTCATAGCGACCCCTTCTTGGGTTTCGGAGGCACTATCACTACAGAAGTAGATTGCCCCAACTTCCGTCTGAGGAGTGGCTGGTGGGTTTGAACTGCCAGCCTTCTGGTTAGCAGTCAAGTGCCTTAGGCACTACGCTACCAAAGCTCCCTCCTTGTCCTTGGATCTTTAAAATTTCTAGTGACTTATAGAGTTCCTCTGTGAGGCACACTCTAAACTATGCTCTTTGCAAATAAATAGGAGCAAATTCAACTATAATGGCCATACACTTGCAACCTTAGTAATATAAAGAAAACCTGGGAAGATTTTATTCATGACATGGTGCCATGAATATCTCTTGTCCAGAATCAAGAGTTGAATTATGGATACATTATATGTAAATTAGAAAAAAAATTCTTTTTCCATTGCCACAATCAAATCTTCCTCCAGTTTTTGCAGCTTCATACCAGCATAATAAGGGCTTAGGGAAGACAAGGTGTTGTAGTCAGTTTGACACTGCTATTTTTACTCCGTATGTGAGGATATTTCCCTTGGAAGTCTCCTGTATTATCCTAATGGATTCATGGCATTATGTGGTCTTTATATCCTTATAAAACTAATAATGAGCATTAGCTTGTTGTATGAGTCCCAAGGGTAATTTGGAGCTTCCTTCTTCATCTTCAGTGAATGAGGCCAATGTCTACAGATGTAGGTCCTACATATTTACTAGAGAGAAAGACAAGATAAAATAATATAGGACAAAGACAATGAAGTTCTTTTGGGTTGTTCTGTTCAAATATTTGGAAATATATAATGATAGATGACTGGACTCTTGGAAAGAAATGAAAGAATTCAAATCAATAGGAATAACTTGGACTTCATACTCCTCATAATTTAATAGAAGAATCATCCGTAGTTGTAAAATGTGGCCTTGGTGATAGAAATGACACTAGGGATCAAATGATAGAATTTTGTAAAACTGATGACTTCTTCATTCCAAGTACCTTTTTCAACAATATGAACAGTGGTCACACACGTGGATCTGACCAGATAAAATACACAGAAATCAGATTGACTACACCTGTGGAAAGAGGTGATCAGGAATTCAATATGATTCATCAAAACAAGGCCAGGAGCTGACTATAGAATAGACCATGAAATGCTCATAAGAAAGTTCAAACTTAAGCCAAAGAGAATTAAAATAAATCCATAAGAGCCAAAATACAACTCTTATTATTTCCCACATGAATTTAGAGACCATCTGAAGAATAGATTTGACACGTTAAACACCAATGACCAAAGACCAGATGAGTTGTGGATGGCATCAAGAAAATCATATCCAAAGAAAGAAAAAGGTCATTAAAAAAGCAGGAAAGGAAGAAAAGATCAAAATGGATGTAATAAGAGACTCTGAAACTTGCTCCTGAACTTAGAGCAACTAAAGCAAATGGAAGAAATGATGAAATAAATAAGCTGGACAGAATATTTCAAAAGATGATGAAGTAAAGTATTATAATGAAAGGTTGAGAAGACAAAGTAAAATGTTATAATGAAAGGTGCAAAGGCCTGGAGTTAGGAAAGAAAAAGGGAAGAACATACTCAGCATTTGTCAAGCTGAAAGAACTGAAGAAAAATTTCAAGCCTCAAGTTGCAACATTGAGGGACTGTATGGGCAAAATATTGAATGATTCAGGAAGCATCAGAACAAAACGAAAGGAATAACAGAGTCACGGTGCCAAAAAGAATAGGTCAATGTTCAACTATTGCAGGAGGTAGCATATGCTTAAAATCAAATGTTATTGAAGGAGGAAGTCTAGGCTTTATTAAAGGAACTGGCAAAAAAAAAAAAAAAAAAACAAGGCTCCATGAATTGGAAGAATACCTACTGAGATGTTTCACCAAATGTATGCAATGGTGGTGGCATTTACTCATTATGGCAATAAATTTGTAAGACAGTTACCTGGTCAATCAACTAGAAGACATTCATATTTTTGCCCCTTGGAAAGAAAACTGATCCAACAACATGTGGAAATTATTGAACCATATCATTAATATCATATGCAAATAAAATTTTGTTGAAGATATTTCAAAAATGGATTTAGCAGTATATTGATAAGGAACAGAAATTCAAACTGGATTCAGAAGAGGATGTGAAATGAAGGATATCATTGCTGATGTCAGATGGATCTTGGCTGAAAGTAAAAAAAATGCCAGAAAGATGTTTACCTATGTTTTATTGGCTATGCAAAGACATTTGACTGTGTGAATCATAACAAATTATAAATAATGTTGCAAAGAATGGGAATTCCAGAACACTTAATTAAGCTCATGAGGAATCTATACATGGATCAAAAGCCTACTGTTCTAACAGAAAAAGGGGATATTCATTCTTTAAATTCAAGAAGGATGCATATCATGGTTGTATCCTTTCACCATATTTATTTACTCTGTATTCTTGAGAAGATAATCTGAGAAGCTGAACTATATGGAGAAGAAGATGGCATTGGAATTGGAGGAAGAACTATTAACAATTTGTAATATGCAAATGGCACAATCTTGATTGCTGAAAATGAAGATGATTTGAAACACTTACTTATAAAGATCAAAGACTACAGTCTTCAGGAAGGATTACACCTCAAGATAAAGAAAACAAAAATTCTCACAGTTGAACCAATAAGAAACATCACTATATGGCAAACATTGATCTATAGGTGGATAGATGTGTGGACAGGCTGAGCTAATAGGTATGTCTATGCAGGGGGAAGTGTACTCATGACAATGTATAGGTTTGGCAGACAATGTTTCTACAAGTGTATTTTTATGTTCTGTAAGAATTCTCAGGTATAAAGTAGAACTGACAAGGGACAAGGTTGTAGTTACTTCTTGGCCACAACCAGCTACTCAGAGGGAGCGAGTAGTTGGACCTGTGGGCTCGGGACCATGGTCACAGGGGACAACAAGCTCAATTGGCATAACATACTACACAAAACATTGTCCACATCTTACTTTGGTGAGTAGTGACTGGGATCTTAAAAGCTTGCAGGTGGCCATCTATATGCAATAATATGTCTCTCCTTGTCCAGAGCAAAGAGGAATGAAGAAAACCAAAGATGCATGGAAACAATTAGTCAAAGTGATTAGAACACCATGCGATCCTCAGCCTGTATGACTAAGAGACCAGAAGAACTAGATGGTACCTGGCTACCACTGTCAATCACTCAGAGGGGGATCTATGTAGGAGATCCTGGATAAAATAGAAGAACAATGTTTTGTTCTGTGGAACAAAACACAAAATCATTAATAAATAAATAAATAAAGAGGGACCAGTTTTTTCTGGTCTCATAGAGCCTGGTGGAACCTCTGAGACTATGGCTCCTCGATCCCTTTCAGGTCTGAAATTGAACCCACTCCGTGCCTGACCCACTCCGTGCCTGAAACGAAACAAAAGACAGGCATATGAGCCGAACATTTACACTTCTTAGAGAGATCAGTCATGGTAGAATAGGAAGGTTGTATATGCACAGGGAGACAGCTTGGGGGCAGGAGTGAATGGGAGGGAAGGACACAGGGAAGAGGTAACTATGGGGAGGATGTGGGAGGGGAGCTGTTGCATTGTGGGACATTGTAGTTGATGTCATGAGACAAAGTATATGTGACTTGCTGTATGGAAAATGAATTTGTTCCGTAAACTTTCACCCAAATCACAATAAAAATTAAAAAAAAAAAAAAAGAAGAAGAAGAAGAAGAAAAAATCACTATAAATGGAGAAAAGATTGATTTTGTCAGGGATTTTGTTTTACTTGGATCCACAATCAATAGCCATGGAAGCAGCGATCGAGAAATCAGATATTGTATTGCACTAGGCAAATCTGTTGCAAAACACTTCTTTAAACTATTGTTGTTGTTGTTATGTGCCGTCAAGTCAGATTCGACTCATAGAGACCCCTCCTTGGGTTTCCAAGGCAGTATCATTACAGAAGTAGATTGCCCCATCTTCCTTGCCCCATCTTCCTTCTGAGGAGTGGCTGGTGGGTTTGAATTGCCAGCCTTCTGATTAGCAGTCAAGTAAGTGCCTTAGGCACTATGCTACCAGAGCTCCTACAGGAGTAAAAATATCACTTTGAAGACTAAGATGTGCTTAACCCAGGCCATAATATTTTAAGCCGCCTCATATACATGTGAAAGCTGGACAATTAATGAAGAAGAGGGAGAAGCACTGATACCTTTGAATTGTGTTCTTAGTGAAGAGTACTGAAAATACAATGATCTGCCAGAAGAAACTACAAATCTGTCCTGGAAGAAGTACAACTGGGATGTGCTGTGGAAGTAAGAATGACCAGATTTCGTCTCTCCTACTTTGGTCATGTGGTCAGAAGGGAACATTCTTTGGAGAGGATATCATGCTTGTTAAAGAAGAGAGTCAGCAAAAATGGAGAATATCCCTCAAGAGACAGAGTGACTCAGTGGCTGTAAAAATGGGCTTGAGCACAGCAAGAATTGTGAGAATGGCACAGAACCAGGTATTGTGTCCTTGTTTTGTACATAGGTTTACTATGACTCAGAGACAACTCCATGGATCCTAACAATAACCACAAATACAACAGGTTGGCAACCTCTATTTCTTCTGAAACCATGCTCCACTTACATTAATTCATGGAGTCTTTGAGATGTTTTTTTGAGATTTATATTCACTCTAGTATCACTCCCTATCCTCCTCAGAGTACCTTATAGAGTTCTTATCATCACATGTTGTTTTCCATGTCTTTTCATTTGTTGGCATGAATAAGTTTTATTTCTTCTTTAATGTGTTTTCTTAAGTTCTAAAATACCCCCAATCCTCACTATAAACCTGTTAATATTCCAAAGATCTGTTCATTATGCAAAAATTGGCATTATGCAAAAATGGAGGATGACCACACCAGATTACAAAATAGAGAATGACTACATCATTACATAACCACTGAGAATCATGACCCAGCCAAGCTGAAACATAACCCTAACCATCACAGCCACCATGTTGTTTGTTGTTGTTAGGTGCTGGCTGTCAAGTCATTTCTGACTCATAGCGACCCCATGCACAGCAGAAAGAAACACTGCCAGATCCTGTGCCAGCTCCACGATCCCTGCTATACTTGAGCCCATCATCGCAGTCACTGTATCAATCCATCTCATTGAAGGCCTCCCCTTCTTTCGTAGACCCTCCACCCTACCAAGCATGACATCCTTCTCTAGGGAATGGTCCCTTCTGACAACGTGACTAAAGTAGATGAGATGAAATCTGGCCATTCTCGCTTTCAAGGAGCATTTTGGGTGCACTTTGTCCAGGACAGATCTGTTAGTTCTTTTAGCAGTCCATGGCACTTCCAGCATTCTTTGCCAGCACAACAATTCAAAAGCATCAACTCTTCTTTGGTCTTCCTTATTCATTGTCCAGCTCTCACATGCATATGAGGTGATTGAAAATATCATGGCTTGTGTCAGGTGCACCCTAGTCCTCAAGGAGATATCCTTGCTCCTCAACACTTGAAACAGTTCCTTCGGGATTGATTTTCCCAATGCTACACGTCATCTAATGTCCTGACTGCTGCTTCCATTGGCATCGATTGTAGAACCAAGCAACGTGAATTCTTTGACAATTAATCTCCATTTATCTTGATGCTTCTCATTGGTCCAGTTGTGAGGATTTTTGTTTTCTTTATATTGAGAC
>NW_006921649.1:1890159-1890731 GCF_000298275.1 Orycteropus afer afer
GCTTAAATTTTTTCTTCAATTCTTTCAGCTTGAGAAATGCTGAGCTTGTTCTTCTCTTTGGATTTTCAAACTTCAGGTCTTTGCACATTTTGTTAGAGTAATTGGTTTTGTCTGCTCAAGCTGCTCTTTGAATCTTCTGTTCAGCTCTTTTATCCTGTCATTTCTTCCATTCGCTTTAGCTACTCTCCACTCAAGGGCAAGTTTCAGAGTCTCTTCTGTCATCCATTTTGGTCTTCTCTTCCTTTCTTGTCTTTTTAGTGATGTCTTGATTTCTTCGTGGATAATGTTCTTGATATCCTCCCACAATTATTCTGGTTTTTGGTAGTTGGTACATCAAGTCTATTCTTTAGATGAGCTCTAAATTCAGGAGGGATATATTCAAGATCCTATTTAGACTCTCTTGGACTTGTTTTAATTGTCTTTAACTTCAAGTTGAACTTGCATATGAGCAGTTGATGGTCTGTTCCCCAATCCGCTTCTGGCCTGGTTTTGGCTGAAGATATTGAGGTTTTCCACCGACTCTTGCCACAGATGTAGTCAATCTGATTCCTGTGTGTTCCATCTGGTGAAGT
>NW_006921649.1:1894439-1895065 GCF_000298275.1 Orycteropus afer afer
CTAAATCTCTCATTAGTTCCAGTCAATTTTTGACTGAGTCTCTTGGGTTTTCTAGGTAGAGGATCATATCATCAGCAAATAGGGGTAGTTTGACTTCTTCCTTAACAATTGGATGCCTTTGATTTCCCTTTCTTTCTTATGGCCCTTTCTAGGACTTCCAGTACAATGTTGAATAGAAGTGGTGATAGTGGGCATCCTTGTCTGGTTCCTGTTCTCAAGAGGAATGATTTCAATCTTTCTCCATTGAGAATAATGTTGGCTGTTGGTTTTCCATAGATTCCCTTTATTATGTTGAAGAATGTCCCTTCTATTCCTATTTTTCTGAGAGTTTTGATCAGGAATGAGTGTTGAGTTTTATCAAATGCCTTTTCTGCATCAATTGATATGATCATGTGGTTCTTCTCCTTTGTTTAATTTATGTGGTGGAAAATGTTGATTGTTCTTCTAATGTTGAACCATCCTTGCATACCTGATATGAACCCTACTTGGTCATAATGGATGATTTTATTGATATATTGTTGCAGTCTGTTGGCAAGTATATTGTTGAAGATTTTTACATCCGTATTCATGAGGGATATTGGTCTGTAATTTTCCTTTTGAGTGATGTCTTTGCCTGGTTCTGGTAT
>NW_006921649.1:1897407-1897967 GCF_000298275.1 Orycteropus afer afer
ACAGTTGCCATTTGCTTGATATATCTTTTTCCAACCTTTGATTTTTTAGTCTATTTTTGTCTTTATCTCTAAGGTGTGTCTCTTGTAGGCAGCATGTTGATGGGTTTTCTACTCTAATCTAATCTGCAACTCTCCATCTCTTGAATGGTGCATTTAATCCATTAACGTTCAGCATAATTATTGACAAGTGTGATTTGATTGTTGTCATTTTGGTATGAGTTATTTCATGGTGTCCCTGGTTTCTTTGTTCCATATTATGCTCTGTGCTGAACTCATTATGTTTATGAATCATGTTATCATTTCCTTTGTTGCTGTTGTTTTAGTATTTGCTGAGTATTCATGCTTTTCCTTTTCTTTTATTGTGATATGAAGGTTTATAATTTTTCTTTGAGGTTACCCTATGATTTATAATTTTATCCCTGAGTTTAGAACAGTCCATTTTATCTTACAGCTCTCTTAACTTCCTCACCATTTAGAAGTTCTGTAACTACACAATCTTTTCCTTCTTTTTTTATAATTGTTCTCACTTGCCAATTGATGTCTCTGGTTCCCTGTTTACA
>NW_006921649.1:1899349-1905938 GCF_000298275.1 Orycteropus afer afer
TTTTTATTGTTGGCCCATTGGTGGAGAAGGAGGTGCTGGCTCTTGCTCAGTAAGTGAAGTTGCAGGAGGTGTGGGTGTACTTGTATCTTATGGGGACTGTTGCTGTCTCCCACTCAGTTAGGCAAAAATTACAATTGAATATCCATCAAAAAAATTAGAAGCACCCGGACAAAAAATATACCATGTAATCATACAGGAACAGTAACCCCAAAAATGAAAAAGGGTAGAAAAGTAGAAGAAAACAGGAAAACCTGCAATATCTGGGCATAGGGCACTAAGAAAAAAGGTAGAGAATGTGAATAATTAAGAAAAAATGGGAAAAATGCAAAAAAAAAAAAAAAAAAAAAAGGAATGGGGTTAACCACAAGATTAAAAAATGGAAAAAAAGAGAAAGAAAAAGAAAATAAATAATAATCAGAACTGGGAAAAGAAAAACAAAACAAAACAAAAATGTGTAAACTAAGACCTTTTCAGTTGTGCAGGTCCGGAGAGTTCTTGGGGTTACTGGAAAGCAGAACCTCTTCTTAAACCCCTGGAATCCGGTAGAGCACTGTCTCTTAGGTTGTCTCTAGCTGCTGGTTACATGTTGATTTGTTTTGTCTTGGTTTTATTGTTTAATATTTTGAAAACGTGAAGCTGGTGTATTTTATGTTATTTTTGATTCAGGTTTGCTGGGTTGCTTTGCTGTTTTCTTTGTGACGGTGAAATCACTGTGTGGAATGTGGATATGTGTTTCTATTTGTCGTAAAGAGGGTTTAGAGTCCGAAGTGGGAGGTTTTATGGTAATTGGCTGAATATGATTTCTTCTATTGAATGAGTGAAGTTATTGGCAGAGAAGGTGGCAGCAGAAGAAGGAAAGCTTGGTGTTGCTAGTGTCTATTTCTAGGGCTTTGTCCAGGCTATTATTGATGATGTAGTTATTTACAAGACCGCACCTCAACCTCAGGAAAGATTCCTATTATTAGGGAGTCACCACTTTCTTCCAAGCTCAGACACACTTAAAGACCCCGTTTCTAAGGCCCCACAACATCAAAGAGCCGATCCAAGGCAAATTCCCCAGACCACTCAGCTGTGGTTTCCTCTCTCTCCCTGCCCTGTCTGTCCGCAGTGTTGATGCAATTCCACTAGACTGCTAATGGCTGGCTCTGGGTATTTTCTGTGATTCTGTCCACCTGCGGTGCCAAAGATGTGCGCAATTTCAGCTGTGTTGGAGATGGGGGAGTACCTGCTAGTGAACTGTGGTCCCGATAACCATGATAACGATAAGCACTACGCCTCCCAGACTGACCCAAGCTCACTCCATGACCCCTCTGAGAGGGAAGGGAGCTCGCTTTCCTGGTGCAACTGTGAGCTCTCCACTTCAATCTCAGCCATGGTGTGTGTGTCCGCCTGCACCCAGATGACCCAAATTACTGACAAAATTAGGTGCAGATCCCTGGGGGTGCCTGCTGGAATATTGGCGTGGTCACTAGTATGCTGATACAAGGTGTCTTCTTTCTTGGCTCGAGGATCTCAGGTGGCCGCCCTCGCCCGCCAGTCAGAGACTGCCCCAGAGAAGTTTACAATGGCCTTTTTGGCTGCCCATCCATCCTCTGTTAGGTAGCTCTTTCTTAAATAATCTTCCTGTGCTTTTCTTCTAATTCTGCTCTTCTGTGTTTGGTGCGCTCTGGTTTACTGAGCTGTTCAGAGCACCAAAATCTCTAATTCAAATGACTGTACCTGGTTTTTCAAGCTCTTAGATGCTAGAGGGAAATAGTGTGGTGCTTACTGACAAGACTCCATTTTGAATCCCCTCCATTTCATTTTTGACAACTTCCAGATTCATATTTCGTACATTCCATGTTCCAATGATTAATGGATGTCTGCAGCTGTTTCTCTTCAATTTGAGTCATGCCACATTAGCAAATGGAGGTCTCAAAAGCTTTACCTTATCCATAGGAGTAAGGCTGGGTTTACTCAGATGATGCAGCTCTTTCCCAGTTCTATTTTGAGACCCTGCTAACCTAACTGGACTATTCATAAGGTTGCATGGTAATGTATCAAACAGTGTTTCTTTGCTATTCATAAGGTTTTCCCTGGCCAATTCTTTGAGAAGTGGATGGCCTCTTCCTTCTTCCTAGTCTGTCTTAGTCTGTAAGCTGGGCTGATTCCTGTGCACCCCGCTGGGTTTGAAACACCAGTGGCTCAGCCTCAAAACTCACATCAACACGTCACCACAGTAGGACAAACCGACAGACAAGTTTGTCTCCCTGTTGGAAACCACCATACTTTTTTTTTTTTTTTAATTTTTATTGTGATTTGGGTGAAAGTTTACAGAGCAAATTCATTTTCATACAGCATTTCACACACATTTTGTCTCATGACATTGACTGCAATTTCCCACAATGTAACCACTCTCTTCCCACTTCCTCCCCATAGTTACCTCCTCCTGTGTCATTCACTCTCATGCACTCCTTTCCCCCCAGCTGTCTCCCTGTGCATACACTGCCCTTCTGTTCTGCCACAATTATCTCTCCAAGGAGTACATCTATCTGATGCAAATGTTCAACTCACATTCCTGTCTATTATTTGTTCCAGCATTACTTTTGCCATGCAACTAGGTGGTCGTTAAAACCAAATATACATCATTAATGTGCAAAATATTTGGATAGTAGACTTTTTACTGTTGTTGTAAATGCAAAATGTCAGATAACAAGATAATCAATGAGTAAGGAGTAGGTGTAGTGTTCTTTGTTTTGCTTTATTTTGTTTCTACCTTTTTAACTTTGTTTGTCCTGTTGTTGTTGCTGTTGTTATTTGCCATTGAGTCGGCCCCAACTCATAGTGACCCCTCCTTGGGTTTCTGAGGCAGTATCACTACGGAAGTAGGAATGCCCAACCTTCCTTCCGAGGAGTGGCTGGTGAGTTTGAACCGCCAGCCTTCTGGTTAGCAGTCAAGTGCCTTAGGCACTATGCTACCAGAGCTCTTTTGTTTGTCCTAGGTGTATATAATTATCCCTGGTGTTTATTACATACTGAATAAATATTTATTGAATCTATTGTAATTGTATGAGTTGAGACAAGAGGAGAGACAATCAGAAAAAGTATTATTCAAATGTTTAGACACTAAGTCCAATCTACCAAGAAAAGAAAAGATCAGCATCTTTACAAATAGAAAGGAATTTTATGGCCTCCTATTAAACATTGAGTTCAGAACTCATAATGGTATTAATAACTGAAATTAATTGAACACTTACAAAGGATCAAAAAATGTATAAAACATTTGCAGTGCCATATTCTTAAAATCCTCAAAACAACAGTTTTGTCTTTTTTGTTTTTGTCAGAATAGAAGACTAATTCTTGGAGAAGTGAATGACTTGCATAAAATGATTTGAGTAACAAGAGGGATAATTCTGTGTCCAAACCAGTCTGTCTGATTTCAAAGTTATAATTTTTATCAACTCCCTGTTATCTTTCAGCGTTCCTTTAAAGTTAGAATATTTAGAACAATTATTATCTCATTTTTACCATTCACATATAATCAGTCACAAAATTCTATATATTCTCTTTCAGAAGTGGCTCTCAAATCTATTCTGCATTCATATCCTCATTGTCATACCCTTAATCTAAATTCTCTTTAATACTTACTTGTACCATCTTAATACTCTCATCTGGTTCTCCTGAGAGAAAAGAAGTCTTCTCTCTGCCTCTACAGTTTTTTGTTGTTGTTTGTTTGTTTGTTTGTTAAGTTTGTTTTTCTTTCATGATGTTCCCAGGACCTTTTTTTTTTCCCTCCCAAAATATCAACCCAAATTTCTTCACACTTATTTTTTCCAATGCTACACTATGAATTCTAGACTCTTGCCACAGGGAAATGCTCACAATTCAGCAATTTTTTTTTTTTTATTGCACATTCCTCACATGAATAGCACCCTTGCTTTGAAGGCTTTTGTCCATTTACTTTATTTTGAATGCCACAATATCCATAAAGATCATCTATAAATACGAAGCTTTCTCTGACTTTCTGAGGCTAAGTTATTCCTTTATTCCTTGGCAGCTGGCAAATAATAACTCAAACATAACGTTAATTAAATTTACATATTTGTGTCCTGTTTTAGATAAACATATTTTATTCACCTTAGTGCTAGGTTGGTGATTCAACCCACCCAGAAGCTCTGTTGGACAAAGACATGGCTACCTGCTTGCATGAAGATTACAGCCTAGGAAACTTTATGGGACAGTTCTCTGTAACTTGGGGTTGCTCTGAATACAAAATGACTTGATGGCACCCAACAAAGCACACTATATGTTTTATAAGTGTTTTAGCAATAAACAAATGCTGTTAAAAATAAGTTAGTCAAATATTTACTTAGCCTTGAGTATTTTGAAGGAAAAAGAAAGGGATTCATTCATGGCAGAAACTTTATGCTAAACAAGTTTGATAACGAGCTCTGGTTGTGTGGTAGTTGGGCGTTGTAGTGTGGTAGTTGGAGCTGTGTGTCAACTTGGCTGGACCCCAGTTATGTGTGGTTGTTCCCACGATGGGATCAGATGACTGTGTTATGAGTGACCAATCTGCTGAGGGGAGTTTCTCTAGGGGTGTGGCCTGCTTCCAGGATATCCTGGGACATCCTGGAAAGAGAAACAGTCTTCTGTGAATCGGGATGCTGGTGTGCTGCCTACAACTGTCCGTGAGCAAGCAGTCCACGGTTCATCCTGGAGATTTTGGATTCATCATTCCATTTGTTGGAGTCAACAGCCAGTGTACTGTCTGCCAGCCTTGAGCTTCTCAACCCCCCTGCAGTTTCAGAAGCTAAGAAAAGCCTCCAGCCTGATGTTTGCTCCAGGAACTTTGGACTTGCCGGCTTCTATACGTTTGTGAGCCATTTTCCTAAGGTAAATTTCTCTCTCTCTCTCTCTCTCTCTCTCTCTCTCTCTCTCTCTCTCTCTCTCTCTCTATATATATATATATATATATAAGTTTTGCTGGTTTTTATTTCTCTAGAGAACCCAGTCTAACACATTCCCAGTCTAACACATGTAGTATCTAAGGCACTTGACTGCTAACCAGGAGGCAGGAGGTTCAAGCCCACCAGCCACTCCTCAGAAGGAAGGTTGGGCAATTTACTTCCATAGTGATACTGCCTTGGAATCCCAAGGAGGGGTCTCTATGAGTTGGGTCCGACTTGCCGACAAATAACAACAACAACATATGAAAGTCCAGTAGAAAACACAAAACAAGCAAAAATACAAAATGAAAACAACAAAATAAAATGAGTGGAAACTTACTAGGAGAAATGAGCAGTCTAATTCACTCCAAAGTGTGTGCTACGAAGATTCTATGCATTTTTACTTTTAAAGTTTAAGTGCAAATGATGCTAAGAAGCTTGTATGAATTTGGCTTCTTTGTTATTATTTTGTCACTCCATATTTGCAATCCTGTTCTCATAAGAGATGTACCTATGCTCTCCCAAATGCATTCATGTGATACTGAACTTAATTTGAATTTCTCTAAAATGTTTCCTTTTCCATACTCACTTTATTATCTGCTTCTATAACAAGTATCTGGACGTTTCATTATGAAGCTTTTATAGAACCTCTAAAAACTCTCTGAAAAAAATTATTAAAAGACCATTAAAATGGTTCTTCTAGCATGTTCTATCCAACTAAGAGGAAAAAAAAAAAAGGGATGTGGGAAAGGTTCTAAGGAAAAAAAAAAAGAAAAAGAAACAGCTTAATTGAATTAAGAACAAAATGGTATCTATATTTAGTAACTTACTGATCTGAATGCAAGCAGTGATCTGGAAACCTATTTGAGTTTTTGTTGTCATGCACTTAAAAAGGTTGTTGTTAGCTATTGTCATGTCTATCCCTGACTCATGCAGGCACCACATACAGCATGATCTGAGCATTGTGATTCATAGGGTTTTCATTGGCTGGTTTTTAAAAGTAGATCACCAGGCCTTTCTTCCTAGTCCATCTTAGTCTGAAAGCTGTACCAAAACATATTCAGCACAGAACAACATACAAATCTTCACTTACAGACAAATGGTGGTTGTGCATTGCTAGATAATTGATCTGTGTCACTGTCACAGAAGCAAGAATTATATCACTGGATCATGACTGCCCTCTGCAACTAAGTTGTTGGATTTAAATGTGTAAATGCTTTATCTTCCTGTTAAACCTATTTTAGAATTAAAATTTTTAATGTTTATTAAATACCTACAAGGCACAGGAATCCATTGTTACAGGCACTTTTGTTACTATAATGGGAAAGAAAGATGTTTTTCCAGTCTGTGTATTTCTTAGAGTCTATTAGAGAAGAATGATATTAAACATATAACATTAAATAACACTGAAGGTAAATACAGTGGAAATGCATAATTGATATAGTCACCTATAGTAGTTGGTGTGCTTGGGATAGACTCCCTAAGGAAGTGGCATATATATAAGCTGAGATTTGGAGAAAAATTGCAAATTAAGCTTAGGAAGGGAGAGATAGGAGTGTTCTAGGCAGAGGGAAGATAAAGTGACAATGAGTGACTACATGGATTTGTAACTATTAAAATTTATCCAAATTTAATTAACAAAAAATTATCTTGAATTATAT
>NW_006921649.1:1906038-1910496 GCF_000298275.1 Orycteropus afer afer
ATATATATATATATATATATAAAATTGCTTATTGATTGATCACAAATAAGCTAAGCGGATGTAATAAAAGACTAAAAGACTATCTTAATGGCCTTTATGTTTGTATTATAAATGTGTTTCCTATATTGAAAAGGATAAAATAAGTTTTTCAAACTGTCCAGAATGTGTGGGAATATAACATTTTAAAAATAGTTTAGCAAAATAATACAAAGATGAGAGAAGTTCTGCTTTAAAATAAACTATAATCAAAATAAATTGCTTTTAGAAGTGGACATCATCAAGAAATTATTCAGAAACCAAGAATTATATAAGTAGTGGAAAGGGGAAAGAATAGATTATCATCTTACTTTTAATGAAACCAAATCATGGCATTTATTCTGTTTTATTGTTTAATAGAGCACTGCACAGAATGATAGAACTAGAATTGGAAGGCTTGTGTTTGTTTTTCCTTTTTCTTTTTTCAAACATGTTTTATGTTCATCTTACATCATTTTCTCTCTCTGTAGGTGAGGAAACTGAGAAGGGTGATACATACATATTTTAGTGCCCATTGTGAACCTGTATTTTGGGATATCTACAATGAGCCAGACACATCATTAAATGAAGAGATAGAAAACTGTAAACATATTCTCCTGTCCTTTTTGAGATTGTAATTTATAGGAAGAGAAAAAATAAAATGAAAATAAAATCTCCTAACTCTCAATTCCTTGGCTCTTTTTACTTTCCCTTCCATCATAGTTGTAAAAAAAAAAAAAAAAAAAAAAAAAAGTACAAGGGTTTTTAGAGAGCAAATCATGAAATTCTTATTTGTCTAACTATCATTTCTCTCATCGTAGGACATACTGACAATCTGTGCAGGGTGTTACAGATTCCTCACTGCCATAATAACAAATGGCTCTAAAAATGCCATACGAATCTTCTTCCTGCTCCCCTTGTTGGGAACAAAACTGATACAGAAGGTTTGGGCTGTGAGTCAAGAAAGTAGATAAACAAACCAAACTAACACTTGGGAGTAGGATTAGAGAAAATGTTCTCATGAGATTTCTATTGTTAGGAGAATGGATAAGACTGCTAACAATGAGGGAAATAAAGCAGTACTCAACACACAAAGAAACAAACTCCAAATATGTTGCCGCAAATAGGGCAAGAAACAAAAGTGGGTTCAGTAGGAAAGGATAGTATTTTTCTTTCCTCTAAAAAGTTCTGGTTCAGTTTATAATTTTTTGTTTTCCTTTTCCCCTTTTAAAGTTTTGTATATTAATGTGGTTTAGAGATTATTTATTCATTCATGGCTTTCCATAGGCATCCAGTTGTGTAGGGAGTCATGTATTGTTTAGACACAGTGTTCTCTTACGGCCCATTTTGAGACAGGTTAAATCCTGTGGGAAGTTGTCACTGGTGAGGCTGAACAGCGATAATTTGAACTCAGTGGACATATTCCACAATTTTTTTTTAATTATTTTTTTTAGGGAATAGAGCAAATGTTAATATGTTCAGTCTTGATTTGTTTGGGTATTGACGGGAAATTAGTCCACTGAAATAACTAGTCAAACATGGAAAAATCAGTCAAATCAGATATTTAAAATCTTGTAACTATCAACACCTACATCTGCTAAATATGTCATGTAATTCTTCCATTGCAAAGGATGAAGTTTTGATCCATTGAAGGCCTTTGCTTCCCATTCTGTAAAGTGATGATACTGGATGTTTTAATTTTCTAAAATTTATAATTTCTTTAAAATTTAGACTTGTATTAGTGACTACTGCTGGGATAATATATGTGTGTGTGTGTGTGTGCGTATGTATATGTAGATGAACTCAATTTCTCATAGCAGAATTTGATACATTCTTTACTGACTAGAATGGTCAGATTATAAAACTGACACATATATGATCTATGATATATTTCACACTCACTATTTCTAATTTAATCTAGTAGTTCACATACTGTTTTAAATCAACATTTGTATTTCAATATTCATGAGATAGCTTTATCTTCTTGCCCCAAAAAAGAGCAATTCAGCCAAATATCAGTTAGAATATAATTTAACACAATAATTGAGGATAACATATATTTTGATTCTTCAGGGAATACTCAATAGACTGTTAAATGTATGTCAATATGCTTAATTTCTTAACTAAATACAACTTTACACATAAGAACAGAACATTTTTAAATAATTTACAAGAAGTTAAAGAAGTCTTAGATCTTAATTTTTGTTCAGGTCTCCTGGTTCTATTCTGTTTTAGGAAACCACTGAAGACCAAGAAACTGCCCTGCGAGTTTTATCTCCCAGCCTTGTAAAGCCTAAGCAACATCATTGCCTTACCTGTCCTAGACAAAAGGAAAAAGAAGGTTTCCAGAATTCAGGGAATGAAGAACACCAATGAAACAAGAATAGTTAGCAATGAAGGAAATTAGTTGGCAATGTTAAATCTAATCAGGAAGCCCTTTTACTGGGACAGTTAGTTTAAAGGGCTAAATGGAGTCAATTAGACATAAGGGTCTGAAAAGAGCCTCTCTTATTATAGAGTCAGAAAGTCAGGCTGTTGGTAGAAAAAAATGCATGGTAACTTAGTAGTTTTATAGATTCCAAAGTATGTACACATATGTGTGTGTATAAAAGAGAGAAGAAAAAAGATGTTTCCTCTCTTCATAATGTGGCAACTTATAATTTTGAACTGAAGGGAATTCCTAGTTGTTAAGACCTAATGAAATATTTTAATTCTGAAACTGACAGAAGTAAGAGGAACTATGAGGTTTAAACGATGACTTTTTTCAAGCTTTTGAGGATTTTATCCAGATACTTCACCTTTCTACAATGTAACATGCAGAGTGTGAATATAATTAACACTTCTCCAAAATAATTTTCTTGCTGTTGCCTAAATTACCATCCATTTGCCACTTAAATCGTAGACATTATTCCTTGATCTTCTAATTGTCTTATCCTTATTCTGGTTTTTCTTCATGTCAGGTAGGAAGTGGTTCATTTTTATAGACTTCACCGCTTGTCAGCATGATATCTCATCAGCATTTTTTAATGTATTTTCCTTGATAAAGTTGTTAAATTTACCCACTCCCTTTTATTATATAGATCTATCACTTGCCATAATTTAGCAAAGTAAAAATGTGCTTCTCTTTCATCTTTATAAATGTTATTTATTAATCCAAGTACCTCACACATTTTCTTTCTTCTTCTTTTTTTTTTTTTTAATCAGCAAATATGTTAGGCACCTGAATTAATTCTAATCGGTTATGCTGTAAGTTCCTTGTGAAAATTAACATCTACTTCATACCTAGAAGTAAGGTAATATATTTCATAATAGCTCTTAAATGCTTCTGAAAAGGAAAACTTGTAACTTGGAATTTTAATTTAACTTTCTTTAGTAGCAAATATGTTGTTATGTGCCGTCAAGTCAAACCCGACCCACCAGCCACTCCTCGGAAGGAAGGTTGGGCAATCCTACTTCCATAGTGATACTGCCTGGGAAACCCAAGGAGGGGTCGCTATGAGTCGGGTCCGACTAGATGGCACATAACAACAACAACAGTAGCAAATATATACTCTTTGTCTTCCCTACCCACATCCTTCCTTCCCACTTCTGGGGAAGAGTAAAAGTTCATTTCTCGTCAAAACAGGGATGTTGATGAAAGGTGTTTTCAGAATTTTTACACTGCCAGATATTTTCTGTTTATAGCCATAGGGTTATTTCCCCTCTATTATTCCACTTTGATACAGACAACAGATAGACAAATATACTGTTCTCTCTCTCCTCTTCCAGTCTTAAAATAAACAAACAAACAAGAAACTGGTAACCACATTTACATAGATAAATAAATTACTGGCAATATCTTAAAGTTTCATTCTCCAGCAAGATCTTTAATTTGTATAGAAAACAAATCTTTAAAACTATATGTGAGGATATTTAATATTGGATTCTTATCCATTAGTCTTTATTTGAGGATGGTTTCTTACTGCCCTTGAAATTCACTTTATATTCTATTTAATATTGGTAATATTAATAATAAGTAATTTCATAATTCCTCTCCATTGTGCTTACAAGAATAAAAACCCACTGTCATCGAGTCGATTCCAACTCATAGTGACCTTTTAGACAGAGCAGAACAGCCCCATAGAGTTTCCAAGGCTGTAATTCTTTATGGAAGCAGACATCCTAATTTTTCACCTCCAGAGTGGCTGGTGGGTGTGAACCACCAATATTTTTCTTAGGAGCCGAACGCTTTAACTACTATACCAACATAGTTCTTTGCATATCAGAATAGAAAGCTTATACTTATTTTTTTGCTATTTTGGTAATATTTCTTTTACTCATGGGATTTGTTTGAAAAAAATGATTATATTACCTTCATACTTCAAACTTGTCTGTTGGTTTGTCCTACTGTGGTGACATATAGACCTGAGTTTTGAGGCTGAGCCTCTGGTGTTTAAAACCCAG
>NW_006921649.1:1913456-1917101 GCF_000298275.1 Orycteropus afer afer
GGGCAGTGTTTTGTTCTGCTGTGCATGGGGTCACTATGAGTCAGAAACGACTCGACGGCTCTTAACAACAACAAATTACCTTCATGGTTTAAGTTTCTTGTGTATAATTCTAGGTCAGCTAATGTTTTCTTCAGAACATCAAAGACACTACTTCACTCTCTTTCCACTTTATTTGTTTGTTTATTCTGAGAAGACCTATGACAATCTTATGCGTGGTCTTTCAATTTTTTTTTTTTTTTTTTAATTTTACGTCTTTAAGATTTTCTCTTGTTCTTTGGGGTTCAGCAATTTGACTATGAGATAACTACATCTACTTTCCTTTTTGTTTGGCTACTTAGGGTTCGCCAAGATTTTAAATCTTTCAATTGATGCCTTTTATCAATTGGACACTGTTTACCATTATTTCTTTGAATAGTGTTACCACCTCATTCTATCTTTACTTTCATTCTGGAACTAAAATTATCTACATGTTAGTATGTTTCAGCTGATTCAAAATTTATATTACACTGTTAAATTTTTTAAAATAAATTTGTCTATCTCTAAATTGTTTCATTCTTTATCACTGTTCTTTTATTATAGGAATTATGTTTTCTTATGTAATCAATGTGATATTAAGCCTATCCATTGAATTTTGATATTAAATATTTTGTCCTTCCTTGTTAGAATGTCCATTGGATTATTTTTTAGATTCCAATTTTATTGTGTAATTTTCAATTTTTTAAGACTATTTTGTCCATTTTATCCTGTTTTCTTGAAATGTTCATTATATTAAAGTAAATATACTTTATTTATCTTCTCTGAGGTACTGTACTTGAGGAGAGATGTCAGTGAAAATGATGGAGTTAAGTCTCCAAAACCTTTACTCTCCAGAAAAGCAATGTGAAAAATTATTAAAAAAAAAAAGTTAGAATTAACTTTTTCAGAACTCTAGAAATTAACCAAAAGCTTACCTGGATCTCTGGTGGCACAGTGTCAGCAGAAGTTTGGTGGTTCAAACCCACCAGCCTCTCCACAGAAGGAAATGGGGCAATCTACTTCTATAAAGATTTACCACCTAGGAAACTCAATGGGGGTCTCTATGAGTCAGAATCAACTTGATAGCAGAGAGTTTACAGAAATCTGGGAAACATTTTCAAGAAAAAAATACTGAATCCCAATGAAAGTGAGCTTTAAGGCCATTTAACTTGCCTTAGTCCCATCCCTTATCTCTAGTTGCACACTCACCTTGAAAACCAAAAGTCCACATTGCATGGAAAAACAGCAATATGACAGTCACCAGAGGTGCCAGAAAACTGTTGGCACTCTTTCCAAGCCTCATTCTCATAGAATTGTCATTATTTGCCCTGTGGTGGCACAGTTGTTAATGCATTTGGCTGCTAACCAAAGGTCAGTGGTTTGAATCCATTAGCTGCTCCATGGGGGAGAGAAGAGACAGTCTGCTTCTGTAAAGATTTAAAGCCTTGGAAACACTATGTGGCAGTTCTACTCTGTCCTATGGGGTTGCTATGAGTTGCAATTGACTTGTTGGCAGGGGCTTTGATTTTTGTTTCATACTTCCCTGGAAGACCCTACTTGCAAGGCTGCATTTATTTGCTCTGACTTGGAGCTTTCACAGTTTGAAGGCTTTTTGTCAGAAGATATTTGTAAAAAAAGAAAAAAAAAAAAAAAAAAACAGCACATCATTATTATTTAGCATCATGGCTGCTGGGGAAGACAGATAATAATTGGTGTATATAAAAGACTAAATAAAATGTTTAGAAAGGGAAATCTGGAGTGTGATATCCTTGGTGGGTTTGAAAAGCTCTGATATATTCTTGAGAATTGGAAGGCCATATGCTTATATAGGATGGTTTATATGCCTTGGGTGGTATATATGCTCAGAAAAGAAATACAGAGACCATAAGATCTCATCCCAGGCTGGCCTTGAGACTCTGGGCAAATAAGAAATGAAAACGAAAGATGAGATTTCAATTTTGTGGTTGAGTATTGAAGACATATCCCAATGTGCACACAGTGCTGCTCAGCAGAAACTGAGAGTCTCAATTTTTCCAGACATTGACAAATAAGCTAACTGACCACAGACTTCAGTGGCTACAATGAATATAGATTTTACAGAAAAAGTCATTCAACAAATAAAGAAAAATAAGTAATAAACCTGTTGTTGTTAAGTGCCGTCGAGTCGTTTCCGACTCATAGCGACCCCATGCACAGCATGGGTATGAATAAACCTTGTGAAGGGGAAAATATGATTTTCAAAGTTATTACATTAGATTTTTTAAAATTATCATTTTAAACAAAAATGACAACAAACTTTATGAGATATTCAAAGGAACAAGGAAGTTTTTCCATATACATGGGGGAAAAAAAATATCAGTCAATACAAAGAATCCTTAAAGAAGCCCAAATTTTGTACTTCCTAGGCAAAACTTTTAAATAACCTGTTCTAAATATGTTGAAAGAAAATAAAGTTTAAAGAGCTAAAGGAAAGTATGGAACAATATACCACCATGTGAAAAAAATAGCAATAATACAATAAATTATCAAAGATATCCTAATGGAAATTCTCAAGCTGAAAAGTACAATAATTGAAATGAAATATTCACTAAGAGGACTTACCAGAAGATGCAAACAATCAGAAGAAAAAAGTAGCAAATATGAAGGTAGATCAATTGAGATTATCCAATATGAGGAACAGATAGAAATAAAAGAATGAAGGGAAAGGAGCAGAGTCTAAGAAACCTAGGACACCATAAAGTATACTAACCCTGCCAGATGGGATTTTCAGGAAGAGAAGAGAGGGAAAGGAAGATGAAGTAAGAATATTTGAAGAAATAATGTCTGAAAGTTTCCCAGATTTGATAACAGATATTATAATCTATATGTCCAAACATTCAAAAAACTCCTAACATTATAAAGTTATGGAGATTTCACACCTTGGCATATTATAACAAAACTATGAAAGCCCGAGACAGATAGTCTCAAAATCAGCAAGATAAAAGTGACTTGTCATGTAAAACTAATCTTTCATAATATTAACAGTCATTTTCTCATCAGAAACCATGCAGGCCAAAGACAAGTGGGGTATTATAATCAAAGGGTTGAAAGAAAAATGTGATCAACAAAGAATGCAATACCCAGCAAACAGCCTTCAAAAATAATGATGAATTAATACATTACAAAATAAACAAGTATTTAGAGAATTTATTACTAGTGGTCCTGGCCTACAAAAAAACACTAAAGGAAATTTTGCAGGCTGAAAAAAAAAAAAGCCACTAGATGGAGAATAAGGAGCATCAGTAACTATGTAGGTAACTATACAAACATGTATAAATATACTCTTTCATAATTTTTTTTATTTTCTGATTTAAGATAATTGTGTAGAGTAATAATTACAAATCTATATTGATAGACACACAATATATAGAAATGTAATTTTCATGACAATAACAGGACTAAGAAGAGGAGAGGAAATGGAGCTGTAAAGGAGCAATATTTGTACACTATTGAAAGTAATATAAACTGAATTTTTTTATTGTGATTTGGGTGAAGATTTACAGAGCAAATTCATTTTCTATATAGCAGTTCACATATACTTTGTCTCACGACATTGACCACAGTTTACCACAATGCAACAGCTCCCCTCCC
>NW_006921649.1:1921778-1922943 GCF_000298275.1 Orycteropus afer afer
TGGTGGATTTTATTGTTTAGCTCTTCTGCATCTTTGTTGAGTTTCTTTCCAGTTGTTCTATCTTTCAAAGAAAGTGGTGTATTAAAGTCTCCCATTATGACTGTGGAGTCATCTATTTGGCTTTTCAACTCTTTTAAAGTCTGATTTTTGTATTTTGGGGCTCTTTCATTGGGTCCATAGATATTTATTATAGTTATATCTTCATGTTCAGTTAATCCTTTAATCATTATAAATGTCATTTCTTGTCTCGTATGGTGGTTTTTGTCTTAAAGTCAATTTGATCAGAAATTAATATTGCCATTCCTGCTTTCTTACAGTTGCTGTTTCCTTGATATATCTTTTTCCAACCTTTGATTTTTAATCTATTTTTGTCTTTATCTCTAAGGTGTGTCTTTTGTAGGCAGAAGATTGACGGGTTTTGTTTTCTTATCCAATCTGCAACTCTCCATCTCTTGAGTAGTGCATTTAATCCATTAACATTCAGGGTAATTATTGATAAGTTTGAATGTGTTGCTGTCATTTTGTTGTGTGTTATTTCATGGTGTCCCTGGTTTCTTTGTTCCATATTATGTTCTGTGCTGAACTCATTATGTTTATGAATAGTGTTATCATTTCCTTTGTTGCTATTGTTTTAGTATATGCTGAATATTTGTGCTTGTCCTTTTTTTTATTGTGATGTGAAGGTTTATCATTTCTCTTTGAGGTTGCCCTGTGACCTGTAATTTTATCCCCGAGTATAGAACAGTCCATTGTATCTTGCAACTCTCTTAACTTCCTCACCATTTAGAAGTTCTGTGACTACACAGTCGTTTTCCTCTTTTTGTTTGTAGTTGTCCACACTTGCCAATTGATGTTATTGTTTCCCTTTCTACAATCATGTAAGTTCATTTTACTTTGGATATGTCTATAGCTGTGGTTTCTGGGTTATGTCATCTTGTGTATTAATGGTCAGTTTTTATTTACTATTTTTGGTTCTCTGTTCAAAGGATTCACTTTAGCATCTCCTGTAAGGTTGCTCTGGTTTTAACAAATTCCCTTATTTTCTGCTTATCTGGAAATCTCCTAATTTCACCATCATATTTGAGGGACAATTTTGCCGGGTATACAATTCTTGGTTGAAAATTTTTCTCTTTCAGGGTTTTATATATACCATCCCATTGCCTTC
>NW_006921649.1:1923498-1924866 GCF_000298275.1 Orycteropus afer afer
TCCCTTGTTTCTACCACTTTATCTTGCTTCTTTGTGTGGACTGTGATGGTCTATTGTCTCCGAGGCATCGCAGCATTGTTGTATTTAGATGTCTGTTAACTGTTTGTGAAGAGCAGTCAAGGGTGATTCCAGCTCTTCTTTGTGTTTTTTTATTGTTGGCCCTTTGGTGGAGTAGGAGGTAGTGGCTCTCACTCAGTAAGTGAAGTTACAGGAGTTGGGGGTGTTGGTGTGTCTTATGGGGACTGTTGCTGTCTCCCACTCAGTTAGACACAAATTACAATTGAATAACCATCAAAAAATTAAAGGCACATGGACAAAAAGCACACCATGAAATCACACAGGAAAAGTAGCCAAAAAAAGGAAAAAGGGAAAAAAGAAGAAGAAAAAACAAGAAAGCCTGCAGTATCTGGGGATAGGGCACTAAGAGAAAAAAAGTAGAGAAGGAGAATAATGAGTGGATAAAAATGGTAAAAATGCAAAAAGAAAAACAATGAACAGAGTTAATCATGAGAAAAAAGGGGGAAAAAAATTTCAACCAGGTACAGGGAAAAGAAAAAATGCTGAAAACTAGGACCTGGGAGTGGAATATGAAGAATAATTATAAAAAGGATAAACGTATTAATAATAATAGTTGTTTTAAAACAGACAAATACAAGCAAACTAATCACCAAAAAAAAAAGAAAGAAAGAAAGAAAGTGAAAAAGAAAAAAAGAAAAAGAAAAAGAAGGAAAAAAAAGAAATCAGTGAAGGACAGGGCAGGGCACCCAGGCTCCATCTGAGCACCCAGACTGTAATGGAATTCCTGTGGGTCCAGAAGGTAGGTTGGAGTGGGGGATGGCTACACCTCTGTTCACCGAGTGGGTGTAGGGTGTAAGAGTAACAAGAGGAATATCATTTCTTTTCAGTCTTGTGGGTCTGGAGTGTCCTTGGGGTTGCTGGAAAGCAGTAAGTGTTTTCCAGCCCTAGGAATCTGCGAAAGCGCTGTCTCTTTAAATATCCAAAATAGTCAAGCTGCTTTTAAAGCTTCAAAATGACAGCATCCTCCGGACTGGCAAAAGTCCACAGCTCAGCCTGTGTTCTCTTCACCTTCTCCGTTTATTCCCTAGCAACTGTGTTCAGTCATCCGTGCAGTCCCTGGCTAGCAGGTCTGATTTTTTGGTTAATTCTTAGTTTCTAGAACCCCCACTTATCTGTCGGTTAGTCGTACTGTGGTTGCTTGTATTTTGCTGTGAAGCTGAAGGCTATGCCACTGGTATTACAAGTACCTACAGGGTCACCCATAGTGGACAGGTGTGGATTAAGGAAAATTGGAAATTGTCAAAAATGAAACAAAACACATAAGATTGACATAAGAGCCATTAATGAGAT
>NW_006921649.1:1935019-1935793 GCF_000298275.1 Orycteropus afer afer
GTTAGCGGTTCAAACCCACCAGCCACTCCTCGGAAGGAAGGTTGGGCAATCCTACTTCCGTAGTGATAATGCCTCCGAAACCCAAGGAGGGGTCGCTATGAGTCGGGGCCAACTCGACGGCATATAACAACAATAACAACAACATGGGGAAAATATTGAATGATGCAGAAGGCATGAAAATAGGATGGAAGGAATACAAAGAGTCATTGTAACAAAAAGAATTGGTTGATGTTCAACTATTCCAGGAGGTAGCATACGATCAAGAACCAGTGGTATGAAAGAAGAAGTCAAAGCTGCACTGAAGGAATTGGCAAAAAGCATGGTTCCAGGACATGATGGAATACCTGTTGAGATGTTTCAACAAATAGGTGCAGCGTTGGAGTTACTTAATCATCTATACCAAGTAATTTGGAAGACAAGTACTTGAACAACAGATGGAAAGAGATCCATATTTGTACCCATTCTAAAGAAAGATGATCCAACAGAATGTGGCAATAATCGAAGAGTATCATTAGTATCACAAGCAATAAAATCTTGCTGAAGATAATTCAAAAACAATTGCAGTGATATAGTGACAGGAAACTTCTGCAAATGCAAGCTGGATTCAGAAGAGGACATGAAAGGTGGGATATCATTGCTGATGTCAGATGGATCTTGGCTCAAAGTAAAAAATACCAGAAAGATATTTACTTGTGTTTTGTTGACAATGCAAAATCATTGTGTGGATCATAACAAATTATGGATAGCATTGAGGAAAAAGGTAATTCCAGAGCA
>NW_006921649.1:1938246-1945439 GCF_000298275.1 Orycteropus afer afer
AATTTTTTCTTCAGTTCTTTCAGTTTGAGAAATGCCGAGCATGTTCTTCCCTTTTGCTTTTCAGACTCCAGGGGATATGGCATGGTTTAAAATCAGAAAGAGAGTGTGTCAGGGTTGTATCCTTTCACCATACTTGCAATTTATAAACAAACAAACAAACACAAAAACTCACTGCAATCAAATGGAACCCGACTCATAGTGACCCCTCCTTGCGTTTCCAAAGTGGTATCACTACCTAAGTAGATTGCCCAAACTTCATTCTGAGGAGTGGCTAGTGTGTTACCTCTTATTTTAGTCTGAAAGACTCCTTTCAGTATTTGTTGTTAGCCAGGTCTTGTGCAAACAAACTCTTTCAGCATTTATGGGTCTGGGAATGTCTTAATCTCATGCTTAGTTTCAAAGAACAGTTTTACCAGACACTGAATTCTTTGTTGACAAATTGTTTGTTGATTCATTCAGACTCCTCAATATGTTATTCTACTACTGTCTTCCTTTATAGTTTCTGAGGAACTAAGCATTTGTTTGATGGTTTGATTATGTGTCAGTGGGTATCTGTTTGGGTTTATCCCACTTGGACTTCTTTGATCATATTGGATGTGTAGATTCATCTGTTTCATCAAATTTGGCTTTTTTTTTTTTTTTTTTTGAGCCATTATTTCTTCAAATATTTTTCCTGCCCTATTCTCTCTTTCTTCTTTGCAGTACTCCCATTATATGCATGTTTACCTGCTTAATGGTATCCCATAGGATCTTTAGGTTCTGTTCCTTTTTCTTTATTCTTTTTTCATTTTGTTTCACAGACTGAATCATTTCATTTCTAGCTTACTGATTCTTCTATTGATTCAAATCTGCGTCTGAACTCTTTTAGTAAAATATTTCAGTTCTTGTACTTTTCATCTCTAGAATTGTTGTTGTTGTTGTTATGTGCCGTCAAGTCAGCCCCGACTCACAGCGACCCTTCCTTGGGTTTCCGAAGCAGTATCACTATAGAAATAGGATTGCCCAAACTTCCTTCCGAGGAGTGGCTGGTGGGTTTGAACAGCCAGCCTTCTGGTTAGCAGTCAAGTTCCTTAGGCACTATGCTACTCTAGAATTAGTCTTTTTAAATAATTTATATCTCATATTGATATTCTCATTTTGTTCATACATTGTTTTCTTGATTTTCTTTAGTTTTATCAATATTTTCTTCTAGAGAGTTGTTTTAAAGTCTTTATCTATTAAATACAATGTCTAGGTTTCTTGATGAATGGTTTATGTTCCTTCATTTTGTACTTTTGAATGTGCCATCCTTTCTTGTTTGTCTGTATGCCTTGTGAGTTTTTTGTTGAAAAAAAAATGAACAGTATAACATGGTAAATCTATGAATCAGTTTCTTCCCCTCCCTCAGGGTTCACTTTTTTCTTTCTTTTTTATTTTTTAAAACTGTAGTAATCTGTTGTTTTAGTGATTTTTTTAAAATTATTTTTGAAGACTAGATTGTTTGACGTTTTATGTTCACTGAAGTCTTTGTTTCTTTAGTTTATGTCCAGCTAGTCTTTTGACAGAAGTTTGATTGAACACCAGAGGTTAAAAATGAAAAAGAAAGAGAAAAAGAACAACAACAAAAAAGGAAACCAACAAAAACCATGAAACAAACAAAATTTTGCAGTCTTTTTTTCTTTTTCTTTTTTTAATGTGTTTTTTTTTTTTTTTTTTTTTTTCCATAGTGTTTGCAAATTAGTCCTTTCTCTGCTGGGCACTCTTTCAACATTTAGCCAGGCTTACACTGAGCTTGGATATCAGCCCAATATGAAAGCTTATGGTATCCTCATGTCTTTTCAGAGCATGTGTCTTGCCTTGAACATACATGGGGCTCTTCGAGCTCTGGTGGCATACCGGAAAAGGCATTTGCCTGCTGTTTAGAAGGTCAACAGTTCAAACCCACCAGCCCCTCTGTGGAAGGAAGATGGGGCAATCTATTTCCATAAAGATTTACAGTGTTGGAAACCCAGTGGGGTTTGCTATGAGTTGGATTCGACTCAATGGCAGTGAGTTGTTATTTTATTTTTTTTGGGGGGGGTTTTGAATATCCCAATTATCCAAAGAAACCCTCTCCCTGAGTTTTAAGCTTGATCTTAAGCTATTCACTATAAGTATCAGTCACTATATTTTGTCCCATTTCCTTGTAGCCAGTTTCCTGAATTTATCTTACATTGCCTCAGGCTATCTCTGTCACTCCTCTACCCTGAATGACCTCTAAAAGGACAATAAAGAGATGAGTACTTTGTTTCACTACTTTAAGTAGCCACTCAACAATGTAGTTTGAACATCTGCAGTAAGTTGGGAATAAGTTTGTTTCAAGTTGGAAATGTGAGGTACTTCTTCAAGGCAACTAACTGCCAAACCATGGTTGAAGTGGGCCACAAACCAGTACTGAAAAGCCACAGAGATTTCATCCCATTTTGATAATCTTTACCTTTATTCTTGTGAATCCCTGACTGCTCACCAGAGTTTTGACAAGGTTAATTCTCATAGTTTCTACTTGTTTTTGATGTTTATGTAGGGCACTGGAAGCACAGAACTTATTCTGCCATCTTGATGATATCACTATTGGGATTGTATAATTTTATTGGATATGTATGAAGATGAATAAAAAATAAAAAATAAATAGGAAATTCTTAGCACAGTGCCTTGCATATAGTGTTTAATATATGTAAGAATGATAACAATGAGTTTATAAAACAAATACATTTTCCTGCATTTATGTAGCTTAATTTCTAGATAGTAAATGAGTAAGCAAAATTTTTAGTATGTTCAAATGGTGCTAAATGCTATGAAGATTAAAAATATGTCGAGTGGGAATATGGACAATGAGTGTAGAGAAAATATGCAATTTTAAGGCTGGTAAGGAAGAGCTTACTGAGAATTTGACCTTTTTTAAAAGAGTTGACAAATGAGAAGGGGAATCATGCAGCTACCTTGGTAAAGAGACTTCCAGACAATTAAAAAGAACTGCAAATTTCTGAGATGAAAGTGGTCCTAGTATTTTAGAAGCATAGCACAGTGTGGCTGGAACAATGTGAAGAAGAGGAACAATGGTAAGACATTCATGTGTCAGGTCAGATATGATGATAACAACAATAAAATAATATTGGATAGCATAAATAGCTTCATAGATTTCAGGAATGCTAGAGTTCTAAAGCTTTTTGACACAAACCTAATCCAACCTGTCTACTTTATAGGTGGGTAAAACAGAGAGGAACATTGACCTTTGTGCAATATTCCTTTTAGGTTTTCTTCACTGAGTGTTTTTGGATGTGACTTACTGAGCTTAATAACAAAATATTATACTTTCACACTGAATCCCAAACAAAATCTCCTAACATTTATTTCATTCAGTAAAGGACCCTCTGCTTCTGTTCAGGCACACATTTTTTTTGACCATCTGGCTGCAAAATATATTTGCTGTTTTGCACCTGATTTTAATTTTTAATGCAATGGCCATCTTCAGGAAGAGCAAAACTATAGAATGTGCACAGTTTAATAAGCACTTATAAACATTACATTCCCATACAGAGAACAAATTCTTGACCCCTGCTGTTTTCCTAATAGCTTACATTAACAGGCCATGATTGCTAGCGTTTCATTTCTCTTCGTCAGAGAAATGGCTGTGATCACCTTTTTTCCACAGCCTGCATCTATTCAACCCAGAGACTCTGAGCTGTAAATATAAACCATATCTTCCACTAATGACATAGCCTATCTAATATTAAATATCTTCCATTCTAGGGATTTATCTTGAAGTCTTTTTCACTGAGATCATTGGTTAAATGATTATGTAGTATGCTAGTTCCTAAAATATGCATATTACATGTTTATTTCATATAATTCTGACAGTGTATATATGGGTTGTATATTGGAATATTAATTTTCAGGTGATCAAAGTAAGGGCTTAGAGACATTATGGCTAGAATATGGCAGAGCAAACATTTTAGTCCAATTCAAAATGAACCTTAGTCCTCAAAATGACATCTTTTTTTTTTTTTTTTTTTTTCCCTAATCATTTTAAGTAGGAGCTCTGGTAGCATAGTGGCTAAAGCACTTGACTGCTAACCAGAAGGCTGGCGGTTCAAACCCACCAGCCACTCCTCGGAAGGAAGGTTGGGCAATCCTACTTCCGTAGTGATACTGCCTCGGAAACCCAAGGAGGGGTCGCTATGAGTCGGGGCTGACTCGACGGCACATAACAACAACAACAACAATCATTTTAAGAGATCTTTTACAGCAAATTTTCCTGATGCAATAGGTTGTTTATTTCTTGACTGCTGGTTCCTTGGGTACTTACGGTAAATCCAAAAGAAATGAAATCCGTGATAGCTTTAATATTTTCACTATTTACATTGATGTTGCTTATTGTTCCATATGTGAGGATTTTTGTTTTCTTTATGTTGAGGTATAATCCATATTGAGGTCTGTAGTCTGTGATCTTCATCAGTAAGTGCTTCAAGGCCTCTTTGCTTTCAGGAAGTAAGGTTGTGTCATCTACATATAGCTGTTGTTTATGAGTCTTCCTCCAATCCTGATGCCATGTTCCTCTTCATATAGTTCAGATTCTCAATTTATTGCCCAGCATAGAGATTGAATAAGTATGGTGAAAGGATACAGCCTTAACACACACTTTTCCTGATTTCAAACCACACAATATCCCATCTTTCTGTTAGAACTGCTTCCTGGTCTATGTACAGGTTGCCCATGAATTCAATGAAGTGTTCTGGGATTCCCATTCTTCACAATGTCATCCATAATTTGTTATGCTTCATATAGTTGAATGACTTTTCATAGTTAATAAAACACAAGTAAATATCTCTCTGGCATTCTCTGCTTTCATTCAAGATCCGTCTCATATCAGCAATGATATCCCTTATTCCATATCCTCATCTGAACCTGGCTTGAATTTCTAACACTTCCCTGTACCTATAGTGCTGCAACTGCTTTTGAATTCTCTTCAGCAAACGTTTACCTGCCTGTGATAGTAATGATATTGTTATGCTCCACATTAATTTACATTCACATTAGTTTCTGTATTCTATTAGATCATCTTTCTTTGGAATTGGTATAAATATAGATCTCTTCCGTTGTCTCATAGCTATCTACCAAATTTCTTGGTAGAGTTGGGTGAGCACTTCCCTTCCAGCATTGCAGGCATTTAGTAACACATGACAATTGGTAATCCTTCAATTCCTAACCAAAACAACAACAATTAAAAAAATAACAACAAAAAACACTGCCATCAAGTTCTGAATCGTAGTGACTCCTCCTGAGGTTTTTGAGGCTCTTCCATTCCTGGAGCCTTGTTTTTGGCAATGCCTTCAGTGCAGCTTGAACTTTTTCCATCAATACCAGTGGTCTTGATCATATGCTACCTCCTCAAATGGTTGAGCCAATTATTTTTGGTATAGTGACTATGTATTCCTTCCATATTCTTTGGCTACTTCCTTCATCATTAAATATTTTCTATAGAATCCTTTGATATTGCAACTTGAGGCTTCAGTTCTTTAGTTCTTTCAGCTTGAGAAATGCTGAGCATATTCTTCCCTTTTGGTTTTCCAACTCTAACTCTTTGCACATTTCATTACTTGACTGCCTCTAGAGCTGCCCTTTGAAATCTTCTGTTCAGCTTTTTTACTTCAAAATTTCTTCCTTTTATCTCCTCTCCATTTAGGAGCAAGTTTCAGAGTCTCTTCTGATACCCACTTTGGTCTTGTCTTTCCTTCCAGTCTTTTTAATGACGTTTTGTTTTCTTCATGTATAATATTATTGATTTCTTCCCCAAAATCCTTCAGCCTTTAGTCAATAGTGTTCAGTGCATCAAATCTATTCCTGAGATGGTCTCTAAATTCAGGGGAGATATACTCGAGGCTGTACTTTGGCTCCCATGGACTTGTTTTAATGTTCTTCAGCTTCAACTTGAACTTGCATATGAGCCATTGATAAGTCTGTTCTGCAGTTGGCCCCAGCCTTGTTCTGACTGATGATATTGAGCTTCTCTATCATATCTTCCTGCGGATATAGTCAATTTTCTTCCTGTGTATTCCACCCCACAAGACCCACATGTATAGTTGCTGTTTATCTTGTGGAAAGAGGTATTTGTAATGAGTAAGTTGTTGGTCTTGCAAAATCTATCACGAAATCTATATTTTCCAATGACTGATCCTTCTTTGAGAGATCTGGTGGCATAGTGGATAAGGCATTTGGCTGCTAACCAGAAGGTAAGCGGGTTCAAACCCACCAACTGCTCCATGGAAGGAAGATGGGGAAATTTATTTCCATAAAGATTTACATCCTTGGAAAGCCAATGGTGGTGGCTATGAGTCAGATTCAATGAGACAGCAGTGACTTTTTTTTCCTTCCCCTGCTTTCCCACTTTTGCATTACCAGTGATTATCAATGCATCTTGACTACAGGTTTGATCAATTTCAGACTGAAGAATTTGGTAATATTCAGGTTTTTTTATCATTGGTGTTAATGATTTGTACTTAATTTGAATAGTAGTCATATTAATTGATTTTCCTTGTAGGTAAATGGATATTATCCTATCACTAGCACTTCAGGATAGATCTTGATTTTTTTTTTTTTTTTTAATGGTAAGTTTGATGCCATTCTCTTCATAAGACATTTGACTGCTAACCAGAAGTCTAGTGGTTCAAATCCACCAGCCACTTCTTAGAAGGAAGATTGGACAATCTACTTCTGTACAGATACCGCCTTGGAAACCCAGGGAAGGTTCGCTATAAGTTCAAATTGACTTGATGGCAGTGAGTTTGGTTTTTTGGTTTTGGCATAGTAGCATATGATCATCCAATTAAAAATTTTCATTACCAATCCATTTCAGTTCACTAGTGCCAAGGAAAATAATCTTCATGCATTCTGTTTCATTTTTGTTGATGTATAATTTTCCTAGATTTACATATATTCCATGTTCTGATTATTAATGGATGTTTGCAGCTGTTTCTTCACATTTTGAGTAGAGCAACATCAGCAAATGAAGATCCCCAAAACTTTACTCCATTCACATGATGAATCTTGACTGTACTTTGTGGTGTTTTACTTACGACATTTGATTGCTAACCAGGAGGCTGACAGTTCAAACCCACTAGCTACTCTTCAGAAGGAAGATTGGGCAATCTACTTTGGTGTAAATACCACATGGGGAA
>NW_006921649.1:1945654-1962357 GCF_000298275.1 Orycteropus afer afer
TTTAAGTCCAAATTCAAAGTGCCAGGCTCTAGGGGCTGGATGAAAGCCCCTTGACCTTGGGCTTCATCTCTGCCTCTTGCTCCCGGCCCACTGAAGCTAGAAGCATCTCTTCACTCATGGTTACCAAACCACACTGCAGGCCATTAATTCAAGTCCATTGTAAGTTCCAAGGTTGGCAGAGCATGGCAGACTGCTGAACAATGACATGGCTACATGCAGGGTTCAAGTGTGCCATAAGCTAGAGATCTTTCCCAAAGCTGTTACTTATATATGGGAAGCAGATCACATATTCAAAGCAGCTACTCAGCTGCTCCAATAGATTCCACCATGGAATTAATTACTAATCTCACCACGGGGAATAACTACATTCAGCTGCCCAGCCATTCAACCAGGTCCAGCCAAGTCAATACACAAACGTAACCACCACACCTTCCAACCTAAAGGACTTATCTTCCCGCACTATATCAGACAATGTTCCACTGCTCTTTGTAAGGGTTTTCTGGCCATTTTTTGTTTGTTTGTTTTAGAAGTTGATTGCAAGTTCCTTATTCCTACTGTAAACTTGGCTGAAACCTGTTCACAATTGGTGACCCTGCTGGTATTCAAAATACTGATGGCATGGCTTCCAGCATCACAGCAACACAAAAACCACAGAAGTATAACGTAATAACAGAAAAGCAGGGGAATAGTTTGATAAATGTCCTGAAGAAGTCAGCTAGCCATAACAATTAGCATTTGGTTGGGCAATCCTACTTCTGTAGTGATACTGCCTCAGAAACCCAAGGAGGGGTTGCTATGAGTCGGGTTTGACTCGACGGCACATAACAAAAACAACAACAAAAAAATATTTATCTATCAAGTTATGATTTGTATTTATAACTTTTATTTGCTAAATTTTGAATTTACGTCATAATCATGATAGGTCTTAATTCCAAAATACTTTAGCATGTATCTCATAAAACTTAATGTTGTTTTCTTCATAAACACCATAGACATTATACCAAAAAAAAATCTCTCTTGAAAATAATTAATATCATCTAAAATCCAGTCTACCTTCAAATTTCCAAAATGTCTCAGAGTTATTTATTTATTTATTTTAATAATCCAACTTTTTTCTCTTCATGTTGTATCTCTTTGTTGTTGTTGATGTGTTGTGTGTCTTTGAGTTGATTCCAACTCATTGCATCCCAACACGATAGAGAACTGCCTCATGGAGTTTTCTAAGCTGTAGTCTTTATAGGAGTGCATCGCCAGATCATCCCTCCCAGTGAGCCACTTTTGGGTTTGAACTTTCAGTCTTTCAGTTAGCAGCCAAGCTGTTTAACCATTACGTCACCAGGACGTCTTTCATAGAGTAGTTTTTTTTTTTTTTTTAAATACCTCTATAGTACATCATAGGAGTCTCTAGGTGACTCCAGTGGTTAAGGACCTGACTACTTTGTGGTCAGGTCTGTGGTTTGAGTCCACTGAGAAGTGCCTCAGAAGAAAAGTCTGGTGATTTACTTCTGAAAAATCTGACATTTCAAATTTTATGGATAACAGTTCTACTCTAACTCCTGGGGTCGTGATGAGTTGGAATTGGCTCAAGGGCAACTGGTTATTTTACTGTTTATTGTAAATGGAATATTTTAAAATACAATTTCCAATTTTTTTTCTGCTTGTATATAAATATGCATTTGATATTGAATATTAAACTTAACATCTTTCAGCCTTGCTACATTCACTTGCTAGTTCTGATAGTTTGTAGATTTCTTAGGAATCGTCTCCCTAAACAATTCCCCAAAAAGCAAAACTCACTGCCATCAAGTCAACTCTGACTTATAGTGACCTCCATTGGTAAATCTTTATGGAATTATATGGGTCCATTGTCCTTCCTTGGAGTGGCTAGTGGGTTTGAACCACAAGTGTTCCAGTTAGCAGTCAAATGCCTTAAGCACTATAGCACCAGAGCACCTTCCTAAACAATTAGAACAAGGCAAATAGAGATATCTTCTTCCTTGCTAAACTGAATGCATTTTATTTTATCTTGTTTTAATGTACTACCTATCACCAACAATGTTGAATCAAATTAGTGAGAGTAGGGATTCTTATATTGTTTCTGATCATAGGAAAAAACTGTATGATGTTAGATATAAGGATTCTTGTACGTGGTTTCCTAAGTCATGTTGTTGTTGTTGTTGTTATGTGCCATCATATTAGACTGTAATTTACTTTGTAAAAGAAACTTTTTTTATTTTATTTTTTCAGTCAGTATTTGGTATCAGAGGAGCTCTGGTAACATAGTGCCTAAGGCATCTGACTGCTAACCAGAAGGCTGGCAGTTCATACCCACCAGCCACTCTTCAGAAAGAAGACTGGGCAATCTATTTTCATATTGATATCGCTTGAAACCCAAGGAGGGGTCACTATGAGTCTGATCTGACTCCATGGCAATGACTGTTTTTATTTGCTATCTGAGTAATGCTGGTCTTGATATGGATGGTAAAGTATAAAATTGGTGTTATTCCTTTTTTTAAAGGTTTGAAAAATTTACCTGTTAAACCAAGCTGGGCCTGGATTTTAATTTTACAACAAACTCCTTTTTGCAGAATCTGTCCCTTAGTTGTCAAATTTATTGATTCCTTGTTACCTTTTTTAGTATTGAGAAGATTTGTGGTAACAAAACCTTTTTACACTCCTGACATAGGTTCTCCTTTTTCTTAACTTGTAGATTTTCAATTTTGTTGAATTTTTTAAAAGAAGCAACTTGTACATTTGTTAAGTTTTGTGGTTTGTTGCATGTTAGCATTGATTTCTACTTGTAGTCTTCTCCTTACTATGAACTTACTTTGCTGCTCTCTTTCTAGTTTCTTAAGATATAAACTTAGATGATTGATCTAAGATCACTCTCTGTTCCTAATAAAACCATTGAAAAATATAATTTTTTTCTCCAGTACTACTTTAACTGAACTCAAAACTTTTTCACATTGCATTTTAATTACTAGTCAGTTTCCTTGAGATTCACTCAGTAACTCTTATATCTTTTAGAAATTTGTTGTTTAATTATTAAATATTTGGGATTTTTCTAGATTCCTATTTCTGTTTCTTATTTAATTCCATTTTGAACAAAAATATTTTCTTCATGAGTTTGTAGTTTTAGTGAGGTGCAATTGATATTCAGTCAACTATACATATTGAAAAGATGAAATTTGGTATATTTTTTACATAAGTGCACACCTGTGAAACCATTTCTATAATCAAGATAAATAATATATGTATTATCCTTCTGAAAATTTTCTCCTTGCACTATGTAATACGTGGCCCTATCTCTCTCCATCCCTAAATCCACCTGATCATTTACCCACAAGCCAAGGTAAACATTAGCCTGTGGCTTTATTTTGTTTGTTTTTTCCTATAGATTAGTTTTCATTTTCTAGAATGTTACATTAACCATGAAAAAGTACATATTTTTTTTGTCTTCTTTAGTGAAGTTTCTACTCAAATTTTTTTTTTGTTTTTTTAATTATATTATTTGTTTTCTTATTACTGAGTTTTGAAAGTTCATTATCTACACTGGATGAAATTCCTTTATCAGATTTATAAAATGCAAACATTTTTCTGAATGTATGGATCTTAAGAATTCATTCTCTTAACAGTGATATATATATATATATAAAGTTCAATTAATAAATCTTCCCTTTTATGAATCAAACTTTGGTACAATAGCTGGAAATATTTGATTAAACAATGTGCACAATTTTTCTTTAATAGTTTCTTCTAGAAGTTACAGTTTTTGGTTTCGCATTTTGGTATGTGATCATTTTTGCATTGATTTTTGAATATGATACGGGGAATGGATTGCAGTTCATATTTCTGCATATGTATATCCAATTGTTCTTCTACAGTTTGCTTAAAAAACTATAATTCTTCCTCTTAATCGCTTTTGAAACTTTTTTGAAAATAAGTTATTTGTTTTGTTTTTCTTTGAGCAAGCTTCTTATTTCTCATTTCTGTTATTTATTTATGTTTATTATTCATTAATTTCTGAATAATTTATTGTTTCTTTATTCTTCTTTCTTTGTTTAGTTATGTTCTTTCACTTCCTGAGATGAACAATTAATTTTTTTTCATTCTTTTTTTTAAAGTTATACATTTTCTTATTATCTGTGCTTTACGTTTATTCCATAGATTTTGATGTATGGTGCACTCATTATTATTAGTTTCAATAAATATACATTTTGGACTACATTTTCTATGGAGGGGAGAGTTCTTTAACAGAGTTTTAAAATTCTCAAATATAATGCTGTTTATTTTTTGTTTATAAAATGTAATTTACTTCTAGTTTTTTTTTACACTAAGATTAGAGAAATTATCCATATTATTTCAATGCACCTCAGAAGGAAGATTGGGCAATCTACTTCCGTAGTGACATCTCCTCAGAAACCCAAGGAGGGGTTGCTGTTGGTCTGATCCGACTCAACGGCAGTGAGTGAGTTATTGAATTTTGGAAGAAACAATATTTGGTTAATTTTAAAAAATATGTAACCTTGAAAAAATTACCCATTTATGACATAAGGAGCTCTGGTTGCATAATACCTTAGGCATTTCACTACTAACTAGTTTGGTGGTTCAAACCCACCAGACGCTCTGTGGAAGGAAGATGGGGTAATCAACTTCTGTAAGGATTTATAGCCTCAGAAACACAGTGGATGTCACTATGAGTCAGAACTGACTCAATGGTGGTGATTTTAATTTTTTTTTTTTATTAATGGTGTGCAAAGTTCTATACCTATGAAACTATCTCTTCCTATCTCAGTCTATTCCTATAAATCCATAATATCTTTTTTTAGTTCCTCTATACTCTCATTTACATATTGTTCTCCTGAATAACCAGTTTAAAGAATGAATCCAAGTCTAATTCCACCCTGAAACCAACTTCATATATTCTATTTGCTATTCATTTCTCTACTCTACACATTTATTGACTACAAATGAATCCCCAGGTAGTATGCCAGAATTTGGGGACATAATTATTAACAAAGCTACTGCTTTCTCTTATTTATGGGACCAAGTTATATGATTCCTTAGCCTTTGAATCTTCATGGTAACTGGCTTATTTTTCTCAAAATTCGTCAGATCATTTATCTTAAACAAAAAGCTATGGTCTAAAAAATGATTGCAGTCTCTATGGAGTGGAACCACAGAAAAACCGAAAATATCCCTTTACTAGAAACTTTCAAGCCTGTCTCATAGAAAAGCATAAAAAAGCAGACATGAATATTTTTAAACATTTTGCAAATTGAAACCTGAGTCAGATAGTACATTGGAAACATGGTATAACTTCAAATAATTTCTAATCTCTTGGGTACAATTTTAAGTCTTCTACTTCTTTATTTATACTTTTATGCCACCACTGAAAACACAGAATTAAAAAAAAAAAAAAAAAACTCTTTGCAATAAATGTTATGATCCTAAGTAAGCATGTCATTGTCATTCAATTGATGGGTTGTCTTGCTAGTTCTTCTGGAAATATTATTTGAGAGTATCATGATGCTCCCATCATATTCACTAGAGCATCATTATTTTTAATGAAATATAAAATCCTAGGACACTTTTTTATTCCACTTGTAAATGATATCAATATAAATAGATGATCCATAGACCCTCTTGTTTTCTAGGAAATTTGATGAATTCTATAATTAAATACAACAAAGAGGTATAGATGTTTGCAATCTACCAAGTGAAATAAATCAAATGGAAAAGTGCAGAGCTCTTTGGATCAAAACGAATAATTATACTATTCACTGATGTTGTAATAGGGTTTTATTACTTACAGTAATCAGGATGATAATAAATAGGGTACAGGTTTTATCAAGAGCTAGATTCTCCTAGGAGCTCTGGTGGCATAGTGCCTAAGGCATTTGACTGCTAACCAGAAGGCTGGCAGTTCAAATCCATCAGCCACTCCTCGGAATGAAGGTCGGGAAATCTACTTCCTTAGTGATACCGCCTCGGAAACCCAAAGAAGGGTCTCTATGAGTCCGGTCTGACTCCACGGCAGTGAGTTTTGTTTTTTAAGATTCTCCCAAAAGGCTCCTATTCATGGTAAGTTTTTTTTTTTTTCTTTTTTTTTAAATTCATATCCATGCATGCCCCTCATATACCACAGGTGACAGGACAAAGAAGGACTGGGGTCTGGAGATTATATAGTAAAGCCAGAGGGGTGTATGTGCTGGACTGTATGGAAGCAAGAGGGGGAAGGGTAAGAGGAGGCTGCTTTTGTTTAGCCACTGGAAGTTAACTTTGTTCAGGCACAAACAGCCGGACTATCCTGTGACTACCCTCCTCCTCTAAATATGAGTAATTAATACAATTAAGTAGTCATAGGTACTCAGGGAGACAGAGAAAGTTACTGTGAGTTCAAAACAAGGAAGAAGTTTTCCTTAACCAGAAAGAAGTGACAGGAAAAGAGAAAGAACCTCAGTTCCCAGACTCCCTCTCAGAGAATGTTCTGAGCTCAAGACCAAGGCCTCAGCTTAGTTGACTTTAATGGGCATAATAAAGGCCAAATATACCACGCAGCAATGTTGACCTCAGTAATTCTATTAGTTGACTGAAAAGCAGGTCTTCATTTCAAAGTCTCTTTTGCCTCATCATGCAGCATGTGATATTTAGAGCAACTGACAATAGCCTTCAGTGTTGGGAGAGGGAATTAGATACTATTGGGGAAAAATGGCTTTCGAGTTCACATCACTAACCCTTATACAAAATTACATTTTGTTTTAGATATTGTGGGGGGTGTGTGTGTGTGTGTGTATGTATTTTACGTTAGAAATATTCTTACTTGGAATGTTTAAAACATTAATGCTACAAGCGGTCAGTCCATAGATCTGTCATTGAAGGCTCTTCAATCTGCATAAGAGCAGCTGTGTAGCATACCCAGATAATGTGAGTCTCGAATGACAAATTCTGACTATTATAATTTTCTCTAAATTTCCATTTGGTGACAACCTTTGTGAGATAATTACACATCATCAATGTTCTAATGAACTACGAGACACTTAATGCCTGGACACGAGGCAAACTAGCTAAGAAACATGTGTCACAGGCAGTTTCGTGGCAACTAACATACAAAAATGTAGGCTTCATTAACAGTGTTCAGAAAGACAGATGAGTCTCCATCCTGCCTAACCCAGTGGTTAATTTATTGACTGACTTTAACAGTGACGTCCCTTTGGAGAGTTTTTAATAGTTTCTAAGTTGCTTGTTGAGGTTTTAATAGACATTTGCCTCACTGAGCTCAATAAATATAGAGTGCAGTTTGAAATCTTGCAAACTAAAATGTAAGCAACTGACTGAATGAGGTTAGAAAGGATTTATATTTCTTCTAAATATACTTCGGAACTGAAGTCAAAGTGAAAAATATTTCCAAAATATCTACCTACTTTTTTAAATTCTTTTTCCTATATTATGTTAAGACCTTTGTTGCTATAAAATAAAGAGAAAAATGGGTCAGGGGATGGGGGAAAAAAATGACTAAGCAATTCCTTTTGATTTGTTCCAGAGTGAATTTTGGAAAGCTTTGTAGGAATTCGAGACTCAGATTATAGCCATTCAGGTTAAGTCAAAATAATTGCCAAATGTGTCATTTCTAACAATTGGGTTACTTGAACCAAATGCATCATGGTTTATTAGGGACACTGAATCAGTTAGGCAATGCTGTGGCCTAAATAGTTAGTCATTCATAAACAGTTATTTGGCTACAATATTTAAACAACGTAAAAAACAAAAATGAAAAATGTGTGTCAAGTGCTTATTCTCCTGATCACATTCTGTAGTGTTTCTATGAACACAATCACAATGATTCTTCACAAGCTTCCTAGGAGACATGTACAGTCACTACCCTTATTTTTAAGAAAATTGAGACACAGATGGTTTAGGTAACTTTTCCGAGATTATGCAGCTAGTAAGTTTTGGAATTTGGAGTTGAGTCTACTAAGTTTACCTTTAAGAGCAATACTCTAAAACATCAAATCTCCAAGAAACATCCTCTTTTGAGAAAAAGAATCAGTATTTCTTAAAATAATCAGACAAGTGACTAATAATAACTCAATTTGCCCATAAAAATGCACATGGAGAATTATAAAACAAAGATCAAATTAAAGTTTTTATTAACTGGTAATCTTAAATACTTTGCCATTTTAAAAATACACCTTTCAGGCCATGATATTTTCACCTCTACTGTTGTAAATGAGCAATAAAATAAAATCAAGACTCCAGCTAATTAAAACAATTCTCATTTTAAATCAAAAGGATCTCTAGTATTTTATACTCTTATTTTTATGATTAATTTCTGGAAATGAAATTGTTATAGTTGTTAATATATCATTTCAACTAGGCATCTCCTGACAACAATATTTTTTAAACTTTGTTTTATGATTTTAATTACCCATTATGGAAGAAAAGTGACTGTCAGTCATAATTTTAAAATAGTCAGAAAGAATGTATGTCAATAAAAGTCTTAATCTTGCAGTAATTGAACAAGTATTTCCAGAAAATAGAAAACAAAAAAGGTGATTACCCTAACATTTTATGATGCAATCAATAGTCTCTTGATTGACTATGAATTGTTGTTGTTGTTATTGTTATGTGCTGTCGAGTCGGGCTATAAATTAGGTCTGCATTAAATTGTTGTTGTTGTTGTTACGTGCTGTCGAGTTGGACCCGACTCATAGCTACCTCTCCTTAGGTTTCCGAGGCAGCATCACTATGAAGTAGATTGCCCCATCTTCCTCCCAAGGAGTGGCTGGTGGGTATGAACCGCCAGCCTTCTGGTTAGCAGTCAACGGCCTTAGGCACTGTGCTACCAGAGTTCCTTGCATTAAATTAGTACCAATTATTTCATAGTCTCCAAGGTGGCACAAGTGGTTCAAGACTCAACAGATAACCCAAAGTTTTGTGGTTCAAATCCACCCAGAGCCATCTCAGAAGACAGGCCTGACAGTCTGCTTCACAGAAGTCACAGCCTTGAAAACCCTAAGAATAATAGTTGTGATATGAGATGTACCCTAGAACTTGAGATCATTTTATTCACTAACAATATGAAGTACTATTTTTCTAGGAAAATGCTTCAGATGGCTTTTCAGTGACATTATTCCCAGTTTTATTTCATTATGAAAATGTTCTTAGAAATTTCTTTATCATGCAGTTATGTAATTAAGAACACAATTAACTGGTAACTGGAATCCTCCAGTCACATTTTTTTTTCCCACTAAATTCACTGCCATTGAGTTGATAAACAGCAACTCTATAGGACAGACTAGATTTGCCCCATAGGATTTTCAAAGCGGTAAATCTTTATGGAAGCCAACTACCTCATCTTTCTCTGCAGAGTGGGATGAGTTTGAACCACCAACCTTTTGGTTAGCAGCTCAAAGCTTTAACTACATACATGTGCTCATTGGGCAAGTAAGTTTCTTCACCAATGCTTATAAAGGATCAATAATTTAATCCACATAAACCTGTTGGCATAATCCCTGACACATGCCAGACACTCAGTAATTGTTAAGTATCATGATTTGATTCTGAATAGTGTTGGTTGCTCTCTCCCTCATTCCTTTATTTTGCCTACTATACATTTCCCTAATCTCTAAAAGTTTTAAGAAAGGCCTTCATAGCCTCAAATCAATTTAAGTAATATTTCTGACAAATAACAAACTTCTTTATATATTTATGATATAGGTAGCATATAGTATTAACCCCTTCTCTCAACCGAAGAGAAAAATTTCCTCTGCCAGCACTCTCTTACTCTGAGATGATAGATAGATAGAGAGATCACACAAAACTCACTGCTGTCAAGTTGACTCCGACTCACACCAACACCCCCATCCTTAGGTTCCCGAGGTGCTATCTCTACCGAAGTAGATTCCTCAGTCTTCCTTCTGAGGAGGCTGGTGGTTTTGAACCACCAGCCTTCTGGTTAGCAGTCAAATGCCTTAGGCACTACACCACCAGAGCTGTTATTAATTGACCTTGATTTGGTTCAAACTCATAATGGCCTTATGTTCAACAGAACAAAATGCTGTTTAGTACTGTGTCATCTTCATTACTGTTGGTATGTTTGAGCCCATTGTTAAAACCACCCATCTGCTAAATTTGTCCTACTGTGGTGGTTTTCAGATTGCTATGATGCTGGAAGTTATGCCATTGGTGTTTCAAATACCAGCAAAGTCATCCATTGTGGGCAGGTTTCAGTGGAGCTTTGAGATTAAGACTAGAAAGAAAAGACTAGTGATCTATTTCTTAAAATAGCCAGTGAAAAATCCTATGGATCACAACAGAATATTGCCATGTATTCATATAAATGTACATATGCATATGTGGCATTGGAGTTGTTGCATGAATTTTAATTATAAAGTCCTGGAAGCATAGACTGAATCTTCTTCCTCTTTATTGCCACAGAGTACCCTATTTTTACATGAATAACAAGAGTGTTACAGGGTATTTTGCCAACCATACCACTGCTGTAAGGTATTTTCATAAGCATGCTATGCCGATTTTTCTTGCAGCAAAATATGTGAAAAAAAAAAGATTAGCATAATATGCTTATTGAAATACCTCATATTGTTGTTATGTGCCATTGGCATGGACAAGTTTGGCCACCAAAAAAAAAAAAAAAAGTGTAACATGCACATTATTTGCCTCAAAAACAGTACTCAGCACATGCTAAATTGGAGTAAGACAAACATTCTTATTTATTCTTTCTCATTTGTTTTTGTGAAATAGTGTCACCTCAAAAGTAAATATCATCACCCCTCTTTGCACAGATAGCTGAAAAAAAAAAAAAAAAAACGGAGCCTGAATGGATAAAATAATATATTCAAAGACACATTGTTGAAAATAATACCAGGGTATTTCCCTTTATATTTCAGCATCTAAAATATTATCTGGAGCAAATAATTTATTCTTGATTGCTAACATAAGGGTTGGCAGTTAGAACCACCCAGCAGTACCACAGAAGAAATGTCTGGTATTTAATCTGCTTTCATAAAGATTACAGCTAAGAAAACTCTATGGCAAACTTCTATCCTGTAACATATAGGATCAACTCCATAGCAATAGTTTAAAATAAAATGAACATCTGATGAAAAGAAATAATTATGTTATCATGTATACCTACACAAATACTTGGAATACAGCTTTCAGTATGGATTGCACCTCAACATAAAAAAAAAAAAAAAAAAATCCTCAAAAGTGGAACAATAAGCAACACTGTAATAAATGGAGAACAGAGTGAAGTTGTCAGAGATTTCATTTACTTGGATCAACAATCAATGCCGTGGAAACAAATCAAGAAATTAGATGATGTATTGCAATGGGAAAATATGCCACAGAAAATAGCCTCTTTAAATTGTTAAAAAGCAAAGATGTCACTTTGAAGATTAAGGTATATCTGACCCAAATAGCCTTATATACATGTGTAAACTGGACAGAGAATAAGGAAGACCAAAGAAGAGTTGATACCTTTGAATTACATTGTTGGCAAAGAACACTGAAAATACCATGGACTGCTGGAAGAATGAACACATCTGTCCTGGACGAAGTGCAGCCAGAATGTTCCTAGGAAGTGAGAATGGCCAGACTTTGTCTAATGTACTCTGGTCATGTTGTCAGAAGAGATAATTCTCTGGAGAAGGATATCATGCTTGGTAGAGTGTCAGTGAAAAAGAGGAAGACCTTAATAAGATGGATTAACACAGTGGCTATGATGATGAGCTCTGATTGAAAGGATGACACAGGATCAGGTGGTATTTCATTCTGTTGTACATAAGGTCTCTATGAATCAGAGCTTACTCAATGGCACCTAACAACAACCACCACACATTCTTATCTAGGTTTAAATATCGTGAAAATATAGTACCAATAGTTATGAAACACTTTGTCGAATACTTGTACAGTGATTTAAAGTGTCATAAAAAACAATGGAATGAAGAAACAATGGTTGGGTTAACAACACAATCAGTAAAATTAATCTTTCAGCCCAAATAACACTTCAGAACTTTGTAGCCAACAACTGGTAGCAACATTAACAAAATAATCTCTAGTCAGTATTTGCATAGTATTTGAAGTTTCCTTCTGCAATAAAACTCCACATTCCTCAGTTCTTATCCTCAGCTCCTTTCCATCTGTGGCATGTGGTGATGATATTACTAGGCAGGCTATCTATGCTTTGCAATCCTTGCATAATTTTTCACTTTCTCCTAAATGCTAATATGCATACACCCACTGCTGACACAAATCCTCTATATATCTCTCCCATTATATATCTCACACCATCATTGCACACACGTGCTTAATGCCCACACCATGTTCTATGGTACGCTGTATAATTTTAGCAAGGAAATTGATTGAACAAAGTGTCTTTCCATCTAACATTGACTTTTCTTTGTTCTCCCTCATATTTATCTAAACTCTGTGGATTGTAAAGTGTCTTAAATAATAATAACAATCATCACAAGTGTATAAGGTTGCAAATCGTATAAATTCATTTTTCCTAATGAAAGAGGGAGAGGGTGTACATTTCAGTGTTCGCTTACAAGGGTAAATCTCTTAAAAGTATTGCTGCAGCATGAGCTAGTGACCACATCCACAATTACATGAAAACGTTTATGCTTCCTTACTAAATGATACACATAATCAGGTAGCCAAAGGAGAACAATTGCCTTTCATCCTAATTGGCCACTTGTGTTTAACCTTTAATTAGCTTTGAATTTATAGTCATTCTACATGGGCTTTTTCTTTTCTTGTACAAGGTCACAGAAGCTGTCTCTATTCTCTTTCTCTATTTTCACCCTCAGCCTCTCGAGGTATTATGATAACAGTTTAAATGGAAAATAGAGGCTCTGCAGTCTTAGGTTGCTGTCCTTGTGCATGCACTATGCTGCCACATGCATGAAAAACTTAAATTAGTGAAAAGGCAGGAATCCCTTGTTACTTCTGGCTTCAAAAGGAAATTCAAATAGATTTTTCTTTTTTCTTTTTTTTCTTTTTCATTTGTTTCTCTTGGCACAGTTTGATGCAATCAGATTTTTTACTTGAAAGGTGTAGAGCTCATTAGCATAGAAACTACTATGTCTTCTTTGAGGGTCATTCTGTTCTTGGTTTGTCAAAGATTACAATGCTGGAAAGACACAGGCAGGATAGCATTTCCTCCTTCTGTGACAAATACTTCAAATATTGTGTGGAGTCTGCTACTTTCTTTGGGGGTGAATAATTTATCCTTTGATGTCCTGGCTCCTGTAAAAAGGAACTTTGCATTGATGAGTGCACTATTTTTTCCTAGTTACAATGTATATGAGTTGAAAACAATTTCGCTCTCATAGACAAAAACCACAAAAGTTTTCAAAAGGAGAAATATATATTATTCAACCTGCTGGCCCTAGTGACCTACAATATGACTTGTTATTGCCTGATTCAACACTTCTTTTTTTTCCTCCTGCCTTGACTTTTTATGCAGGTTAAACCATTGTGTGATTGAATAATTGGATATATGGTAAGTAGAAGGAATTAGAAAATGTGTAGCTTAAACAAAGTCTCTAAGAGCAAAATAATAAAGAGAAATGGCTGAGTTAAATTTTCCACCAGAGAGAGCCAGCTCCATTCTCAGTATAATGAAGGAGTTATTATTTACAAAATCAGCTAAGCTATCTTTCTACTGGAATTTATAAAGGGTCCAAATATAGAGTCTTGCTTTATTTTTGTTGCCTGGTGCCTTATTCAGTTGCATCCTACTCCTGCTACAAATAAGCTCTGAGTTGCAGCGTGATACACAGATCTCTAACAAAGACTGGTGGTGGCTTCCATATCCCTAACCCTTAGTATTTTAGAACATACTGGACACACTTTCACTGCCATCACCTGAGTTTCTTTGCCAAAGAACTTTTTCTTGCTGTTGGAGGCTATGCAGCAGACCAGAAATAGTAGGAAATTATCTCTCTGCAGTAGTAGCCTTTTACCAATGACATTTGGGAATTTGGGTTTACATACCCTGGATTCCTCACCCCATACTAGGATATTCCTGAGATAAAGGTTTCACTCTGGGTCCCAGATTATGATCGGTAAAACAGAGCTTTATTCACTCACTAAGGTAGTTGGCTTAGAAACACCCTTTATCTGTTGTCTCCCTGTCTTGTTTTGTATCCCCATTCTGGCTGCAGTTCCTTCACCTTTGAAATAAACCACTTTAACTAGAATCATTTCTAGGTTTGTTCTTGTAGAAACCAAAAATTACTTGTTCTCCTTTTCACCTTTACAATGATTTTCTCTAGTAGAATTTGGAGGGAGTACAAGAGTCATAGTGCCTAAGGCACTTGACTACTAACCAGAAGGCTGGCAGTTCAAACCCACCAGCCACTCCTCGGAAGGAAGGTTGAGCAATCTACTTCCGTAGTGATATCACCTTAGAAACCCGAGGAGGGGTCGTTATGAGTGGGGTCCAACTCAATAGCATATAACAACAATAAGAGTCAGTATTGAACAATATCATTAATATCAAACACAAGTAAAATTTTGCTGAAGGTAATTCAAAAACAGTTGCAGCAATGTATTGACAGTTGCTGGCTGCCGAGGCTGACAAGCTCAAGGTCCCCAAGTATGAAAGGCACTGTCCCAATATTAACAAACAACATGGCATACCATTAATTCAAGTCCAGAAAAAGTCCCAAGATAGGCAGGGCATGGCAGGCTGCTAAACAACAACTTAGTTACATGCAGGGTTCAAGCATGCCAAAAAGCTGGAGACCTTTCTCAAAGTTGCTTCTTATATACTGGCAGCAGCCCGCATCCCTAAAGCAGCTACTCAGCTGCTCTAGTAGATTCCACTGTGGAGTTAATTACCCATCTCACCATAGGAAATAATTACATTCCGCCCAACCACTCAACTAGGCCCAGCCCAGTTGACATGCAACCTTAACTAACACATACAATGTGGTTTAAAATCAGGAAGGGTGTGTGTCAGGGTTGTATTCTTTCACCATACTTTTTCGATCTGTATGCTAAGCAAACAACATGAGAAGCTGGTCTATAAGAAGAAGAATTTGGCATCAGGATTGGAGAAAGACTCATTAACAACCTACATGTAGATGACACAACCCTGCTGCCTGAAAGTGAAGATGACTTGAAGCACTTACTGGTGAAAATTAAAGACTACATTATTTCTTATGGATTACACCTCAACATAAAGTAAACAAAAATCCTCAAAACTTGATCAGTAAGCTTTATTATGAAAAATGGAGAAAGATTGAGGTTGTCAAGGATTTCATTTTACTTGGATCCACAATCAACACCCATGGAAGCAGGAGTCAAGAAATCAGACATTGTATTGCACTGGACAAATCTGCCATTAAAGACTGCTTTAAAATTGTTGAAGAATGAAGATGTCATTTTGAAGACTAAGATGCACCTAACCCAAGACTTGGTATTTTCAATCACCTCATATGCATGTGAAAACTGGACAATAAATAATTATGATTGAAGAAGAATTGGTGCCTGTGAATTTGTTGTTGGAGAATACTAAGGATATCATGAAACTCCAGAAGAAAGAACAAATATATCCTGGATGAAGTATAGCTGGAATGCTCCTTGGAGGCAAAAAATAGAATGCTCCTTGGAAGCAAAAATGGCCAGATTTTTTGTAATCTACTTTGGTCATGTCAGAAGGAACCATTCCCTGGAGAAGGATATCATTCTTGGTAAGTGAAGGATCAACAAAAATGGGGAAGACCCTCAACAAAGATGGATTTACATGGTGGTTGTAACAATGCGCTCAAGTATCGCAAGGATTGTGAGGATTGTGCAGGGCCAGTCAGTGTTTCATTCTGTTGTGCATAGAGTAGCTATGAAGAGGAGCCAACTCGACAGTACCTAACAACAATAACAACACTAGGGTCACTATGAATGGGAATCAACTCGAAGGCAGTGGTTTTGGTGTTGGTTCACTAAGGGCTATTTATACAATATTGAAAAGTATGGGCATTATATCTAAACAAATTTATTTTAATGCTATTTTTTCTGACTGTAGGCAGGCTGCTTTTTCTTTCTGAGATCTCTTGCGTAAAATGATGATATACATAAGACATTCTGATTTGGGTGAGAATTAAATGAGATGATGTGGAAAAGCCTAGAATATTAGGCATTCAATAAAAAGTAGACTGATTACTTTTGTAACCTGATGGGCTAGAAAGTATTACAGTATTCTAAGTGCTCTTTGCCCTATTAACTGAGTAGTCCATAAGTATCATGGGTAAGGGCATATGTTTGGTGATAGACTTTTGTCATGATTTCTCTGTGCCTGACTTAAAAGGATGAACAATGTTTTTGTGAAGAAGAATTTTCTAATGCTCGATTCTATCAACTATTATAGCTTTTAGGAGCTTTTGAGCGGATCCTCTATGTAGTACCTTGCCTGCTCAAATGACCACATTGTTAACAAATGCAAAGTTAAAAAGTTATACTCATTGAATAAATAATATTATGGTATCTGGTGCTTTTTTTAAATGTTTTTTGTTAAAAGGTTTATGCAAGTATAATAATTCCAAATTAAGCGATAGTAAGTTTTATATTAAAGGTTTTTTTTTTTTTTTTTTTCCTCTCTGCTGACCTTTAAAAGTCAAAGTCACACACTACTGTTGAATCTTTGTGGTTTTGATTTTCGTCTTTCTGCTGTG
>NW_006921649.1:1962688-1986931 GCF_000298275.1 Orycteropus afer afer
AGCATAGTGGCTAAGGCACTTGACTGCTAACCAGAAGGTTGGTGGTTCAAACCCACCAGCCACTCCTTGGAAGGAAGATGGGGCAATCTACTTCCGTAGTGTTACTGCTTCAGAAACTCAAGAAGGGGTCGCTATGAGTCGCGTCCGACTTGACGGCTCGTTAACAACAACAACAATCACAGGAAAAGTTTCTGGGTCATAAAAATGAAATGGAAACATGTAACAGTTGCCAACAGAATTGACAATGACTTTATGGGATCTTCTTGTCCTTGTTGTAGTGATTATTATTTGATTTAAGAAAGAAAAACAAAATAGTGGCACAGAAGAATTAAAAAGCAGAGTTTGGATACTGAAACGCATGGTCTAAAATCCTAATACCACAACTCTAAAAAAAAGACTCACTGCCCCCCAGTCAATTAAACTCATAGCAACCCCTCCTTGGTTTCTGAGTTGGTATCTCTAAGGAAGGAAATTGCCCAGTCTTCCTTCTGAATTGTGGCTGGTGGGTTTGAACCACCAGCCTTTTGATTAGCAGTCAAATGCCTTAGGCACTGTTCTACTAGCGCTCCCCCCTCACTCTCTAGATGTGTTTAAAAAATAAATAAACACTGCCATCAAGTTGATTCTGACGCATAGCAACGCTATAGGACAGAGTAGAACTGCAATACAGGGTCTCCAAGGCTGTCAATCTCCAGAAGCAAAGCCCAAACCACAGCCACTGCCGTGGAGTCCATTCTGACCCACAGCGCCCCTAGAGGACAGAGTAGAACTGCAATACAAGGCTTCTAAGGGTGCAAATCTTTAGAAAAGCAGCATGTTACATCTTTCTTCTATGGACAGATGGTTGTTTTGAACTACCCAGCTTTAGGTTAGCAGCCCAGCACCTTAATCACTGTGCCTGCACGCTGCTCTTTCTTGATGTGTTATCCTTTATTTAATATGTCTTAGTATATGTTTTATGTATTTTCTCTCTTTGAAATTTAGACAATAATTTTTAAATGTGTGATTATGATATAAACTCAAATTATGTACATGAATTACCTAGAACATAGCCTGGAACAAAGTTCTACTAAGCAAAAGATGCTGTTGTTGTTGTTATGTGCCGTGGAGTCAAACCTGACTCATAGCGACCTCTCACTGTAATTTACTAAAATCAGTTTTAATAAAGATAAATTCAAATGAAACAATATTATATTAGTATGTTTATTGATGGGAGCTCTGGTAGCATAGTGGCTAAGACACTTGCCTGCTAACCAGACCGCCGGCGGTTCAAACCCACCAGCCACTCCTCAGAAGGAAGGTTGGGCAATCCTACTTCCGTAGTGATACTGCCTCGGAAACCCAAGGAGGGGTCGCTATGAGTCAGGGCTGACTTGACGGCACATAACAACAACATATATATATATATTATCAGGGATATTTTCTTTTCATTCCAGTTGCCCTGAATGAAACAAAGATAAAGATACTCAGTTTGGGAAGGTATCTGTGGTTGTTTTATCTGCCATCAAGTTGGACCTGACTCATAGTGACCCCTCCTTGGGTTTCCGAGGCACCATCACTATGGAAGTAAATTGCCCCATCTTCCTTCCGAGGAGTGGCTGGTGGGTTTGAACCTCCAGCCTTCTGGTTAGCAGTCAAGTGCCTTAGGCACTAGGCTATCGGAGTGCTAATTATATGGCAGGCATTCTGTCATATTATCTTTGCTTGCTTTGCTTGCTATTGTCATCAAGTCGTATCCGACTCATAGAAACCGAACTTCCTTGGGTTTCCCAGGTAGTATCTGTGTGGAAGTAGATCACCCAACCTTCCTTCCGAGGAGAGGCTGGTGGGTTTAAACCCTAGTCACAAAAATCCTATGCAATAATTATTTTTATTCAAAGATAAAAAACTAAGTTAAAAAAAATCTGTTTTCTTTCTTAAATAGCTGCCAATTAAGAGAGGATAGAAATACTTTTCAATTATTACGCACTTAAGGTCTTATTTTGAAATATTTGTGTGTGTATATGTGTGTGCAATATACATAGTAGGTGAAGCATCTTGTGATATAATTTATTCTGCAACTTATCAATGAAATGCTACAAACAATTTCTGAATACCTTTATTTTGCAAATCTTCATAGAGGAAACTACAATAAGAAAATAAGACTATTTTCCCTCAGGATCTCAAAAAAAAATCTAATATAAGGCAAACTGCATTAACAAAGTCAAGGAAAAATATGGATTGATGATCTGTTACAAAATAATAATTTGTGTAGATATCAATGTGCGTGTGTATGTGGTGTATGGTGTAGGCAGTGGATTGGGACTTTGGAGGAAGCTGCTTCAGGAGTAAGGTTTTCAGAGATGGATGTCTAAACAAAGGATTACTTTTACAAGGATTCTGATTAGACATATCTTAAAAGACAAAGTATTAGAATTTGACTGCTCACAGCAAGCTAAATGGCAACCCCCAGTTCCATTTATAAAGCAAAGAGGTTATTTTGTCTATTGTCTGAAACAAAGTGATGACCAAGAAGAATCTGCTGTGTTATTGTTGTTATTAGGTGCCATTGAATCAGTTCTGACTCATAGTGACCCCATGTAAAACAGAACAAAACACTGCCTGGTCTGGTGCCATCATCATGATCCCCTCTATGATGGAGCCCCCTGTTGCAACTACTGTATAGATTCATCTTATTGAGGTTCTTCCCCCCCACCTTTTTTTTTTTTTTTTTTGTTTTTACATAAAGTTTTACTGGAACACAGACATGTTAGGTGAATGGTCCCTTCTGACAACATGGCCAAAGTTGGTGACATGAATTCTGGCCATTCTTGCTTCCAAGGAACATTCCAGGTTGCACTTCTTCCAGGTCAGATTTGTTCATTTTTCTGACAGTAAATGGTATTTTCAATACTCTTCTCTGACAGGACAATTAAAGGAATCAACTCTTCTTTGGTCTTACTTATTCATTGTCTAGCTTTCACATGCATATGAGGCTATTGAAAATACCAAGGTTTGGGTTAGACACACCTTAGTCTTCAAAGTGACATCTTTGCTTCTTAAGACTTTAAAGAGGTCTTTTGCAGAAGATTTGCCTAGTACAATGTTGCTATGTTGTTAGGTGCCATTGAGTTGTCTCCGACTCATAGTGACCCTGCGTACAACAGAACAAAACACTGCCTGGTCGTGGGCCATCCTCATGATCCTTGCTGTACTTGAGCCCATCGTTGCAGCCATCTAGATTGATGCATGTCAATCCATCTAGTACAATATAACATCTGATTTCTTGACTGCTGCTTCCACGGGTGTTGATCGTAAATCCAAGTATAATGCAATCTTTGACAACTTCACTCTTCTATATTTTTATTATGATGTTGCTTATTGGTCCAGTTGTGAAGATTTTTTTTTTTTTTTTTGAGGTGTAATCCATACTGAAGACTGTAGTCTTTCTTCGTCATCAGGTAGTGCTTCAAGTCATCTTTATTTTCAGAAAGCAGGGTTATGTCATCTGCATATCTCACATTGTTGATGAGTCTTCCTTCAACTCAGATGCTACATTCTTCTTAATGTAGTACAACTTCTTCGATTATTTGCTCAGCATACAGATTGAATAACTATGGTGAAAGGATCCAACCCTGACACACACGCTTCCTGATTTTAAGCCATGCATTAACCCCTTGTTCTATTTGAATGATAGCTTCTTGGTCTTTGAACAGGTTCCTCAGGAGCACAATGAGGTATCCTGGAATTCCCATTCTTCTCAAAGTTACCCATAATGTGTTATGATCCATGTAGTCCCATGCCTTAGTATAGTCAATAAAACACATGTAAACATCTTTCTGACATTCTTTCCTTTCAACCAAGATCCATCTGACATCAGCAATGGTATCCCTTGTTCCATGTCCTCTTCTGAATCTGATATGAATTTCTGGAATTTCCCTGTCAATATACTGATGCAACGGTTTTAAAATTATATTCAACAAAATTTTACTTGTATGTGATATTAATGATATTGTTTGATTATTTCCATATCCTGTTGAATCACCTTTCTTTGTGGGGTGTGAACATGTATCTTATTTCAAAGGACTGATATTAGAAATGGATTCAAATCTAGCTGTACTTGGGAATCATCTGATGTGTGTGTGTGTGTGTTTGCATGTGCACGTAATATGTATAGACATGTGTGTTGCTGTTATTGTTGCTGTGTGCTATGGAATTAATTCCAACTCATACTAACCCTATACAACAGATTAGTCCTATGCCATAAGATTTTCTAGTCTTTATGTGAGAAGACAATGAGTTCTTTCTCCCATGAAGTCATTGGGGTGTTCAAATCCTTGACTTTTTGGTTAGTAGCCAAGTTCTAACCATTGTGCAACTAGAGTCCTTGCTTTCTCCCTCCCCATCTCTCTCTCTCTCTCTCTCTCTCTGTATATGCAATGAAAAAGGAGAGATAGACAAAATTTCAGTGCATTTGAATTGAATTTTTTTGCTGGCAAAGAATATTGACTACAGCATGAAGTGCCAAAAGAACAAACACCTTAAAAGAAATACTAAGATAATGGGCCTTAGAAATAAACATGGAAAGACTTTGGTTTGCTTATTTTGGATACTTCAGGATAGAACAATTGATAGAAAAGGGCATCATGCTCAGTAAAGTAGAGAGTCACCAAAAATAAGAGAAATCTCAATGAGGTAGACTGACACAGTAGATACAGCAATGTACTCAAAGATTTGAACAAATATGAAGATGGCACAGGACCCAGCAACATTTTGTTCTATTATCTATAAGGTTGCTATGAGTTGGAGCCAACTTGACAGCAAATAACAAATACATACACCCATATACATACACGTATGTGTGTGTGTATTTATATACATATGTGTGTGTGTATATATATATATATATATATATATATATATATAGACAGAGACAGAGACAAGGGCTTGTGTTCTGTTGTGTATCCATATGAGGGACTTACTTAGGAGTCATATATTAACCAAAAAAACAAAGTGAGGATCCCAAGGCAATTTTTAATCTTTGTTTTAAAATTAATAGCCTAAATAATCCATTTTCTTAGCATTTAAGTAACAATTAAGGTAATAGAATCTAGAGACAATAGATAGATTTTTATTCTCCTCCATGCCCATGCAAATTTTGAATCCAGAGTAATTATTTTTCTTCCTATTACATTTACTCATACATTTTTCCTGATGCTACACTTTAATGTAGATTTATCTTTTGAGGACTGGTCATTATGCAGCTTGTTATAATTGTTGTAAGCATGGTGTATTTAAAATTATAATTTTATTCATTTAGATGTGTTTAGATTATGCAGTTTATTAAAAATTTAAAGTTATTCATAATTAATTAAACAAACATAACAATTTTGCAGAAAAAATATAAAAGAGAGAAATATGTGACCTCTTTAATATTCCCAAAAAAACATATTTAAGGATTATTGAATGCCTGGGATAATGAAAGATGTATCTAAGGAAGCAGTTATTAATGTCGCTTTCTCCAATATTGTTTGTATTACTATGTTTGGGGAATTAACAAAAAGACGCGACTTTCCCTTAAGATGCATTGAATATGAAAAACCAGTTAAGAACATCTTATAAATATACTTCTTCTAACACAAGTGACAAGGAAAAACACAATGGGGGTTAATTAATAACTATTTAGAAACAAAGCAATGAGTAAATAAAAATGTAAGAAAACAGAATAAAAATAATTTATTTATCATCAAACATTAATTAAACATCTCCTGGAGTGTAGAAATTATTGGAGTGGGCAAGAAGGGATATATCAAACATGAATTCTGCTTTTGACAAGCTTCTAGTCTAGTAGAGAAAATAAGATACATATAAAATATACACGTATACACACACATTTTCAAAAGAACCAAGTGGTAAGTGCCATACAAAGAGGACCAGGTTTAAAAGTAGTATTATTTACATTACCAAAAGCATGATTTTTCACCTTTGTGAAGGTTGTAGTTGTATGTCACCATTATAAATCATTTTTCCTTTAAAAGAAGGAGAAGGCTAATATCACAATGGTGAGTATTCATCCAATCTTCAGTATAGCAAATCTTTCTAAATATAGGTTCAAAACAAGAAATCATAAATGAAAAGACTTAAACACCATAGACAGTATTAAACAGTAAATTAAACCTGGTGAGACTATGTACATTTGAATTCAATGCATTTGACTTCAATAATAATAATAATAATGTTATTATTATTTATAAATGGAAGAAACAGTGGTCTAGTTATTCATTAGCATGAAATCTTGGCCATGGAAGAATCTCTTTTGTCTTAATGGGCAACTAGGTTTATATCAGATATGAATTCTCATACATAAAGCCTGCCTAAAGTAGAGTGTGTAGGTGCTTGTTTGTGTGTGTTTGGTGAGTAGTGGAGGGTTTGTTGTTGTTGTTAGCTGCTGTTGAGTCATCTCCAACTCACAGCAACACTATGTACAACAGAACAAAACAATGTCCAGTCTTATGCCAGCTTCACGATCCTTACTATACCTGAGCCTGTCTTTGTAGCTACTGTGTCAATCCATCTCATTGAGGGCCTTCCCCATTTTCATTGACCTCCCACTTTACTAAGCATGATTTCCTTCTCCAAGGAAGTAAGTGAGATGATGTCTGGCCATTCTTGCTTCCAGGGAGCATTCTGGCTGTACTTCTTCCAGGACAGATTTGATAGTTCTTTAACAGTCCACAGTATTTTCAGTAGGCTTGGCCAACACCACAACTCAAATGCACCAACTCTTCTGCAGTCTTCCTTATTCATTTTCCAGCTCTCACATGCATGTGAGGCAATTGAAAACACCTTCTGGTTAGGGGCATCGTAGTCTTCAAGGATACCTCTTTGCTCTTCAGCACTTGAAAGACATTTTTCTTTGCAGCAGATTTGCCCAATGTGATATGTCATCTGATGTCTTGACTGTTGCTTCCATTGCTGTTGATTGTAGAACCAAGTAATATGCAGTCTTTGACAACGTCAATCTTTTCTCCATTTATTGTGATGCTCCTTACTGGTCCAGTTATGAGGATTTCGGTTTTCTTTAAATTAAGGCATAATCCATACTGCAGACTGTAGTCTTCAATCTTCATCAGTAAGTGCTTCAAGTTGTCCTCACTTTCAAGAAATAGAGTTGTGTCATCTGAGTATCACAGGTTGTTAATGATCCTCCCTCCAATCTTGATGCCAAGTTCTTCTTCATATAGTCCAGCTTCTTGGATTATTTACTCAGCATACAAATTGAATAAATATGGTCAACAAATACAACCCTGATGCACTCACCTCCTGATTTTAAGCCATGTAGTGTCCTCTTGTTCTGTTTGAATGAAATCTTTCTGGTCTATGTACAGGTTTCTCATGAGTACAATTAAGTATTCTAGAATTCCCATTCTTCTCAATGTTATCCATAATTCGTTATGATCCACACAGGGAATACTTTTGTATTGTCAATAAAACACAACTAAACATCTTTCTGGTATTCTTTGCTTTCAGTTAAGATCCATTTGATATCAACAACGATATCCTTCATTCCACATCCTCTTCTGAATCTAGCTTGTATTTCTGGAAGTTCTCTGTCAATATTCTGCTACAATCATTTTGAATTATCTTCAGTAAGTTTTAGTAGTGTGCAATATTAATGATGTTGTTGTTGTTGTTATGTGCCATGGAGTCTGACCCAACTCATAGCTACCCCCCCCTTGGGTTTCTGAGGCAGTATCACTATGGAAGTAGATTGGCCCATCTTCCTTCCAAGGAGTGGCTGGTGGATTTGAACCACCAGCCTTCTGTTTAGCAGTCAAGTGCCTTAGGCACTACACTACTAGAGATATTGTTTGATAATTTCCACATTCTCTGGTATCACCATTCTTTGGAATGGGTACAAATACGGATCTTTTCCAGTCAGTTGGCAAGGTCTTCCAAATCTCTTGGCGTGGCATAGCCAAGTGAGTACCTCCAGCATGGCATCCATTCCTTCAAACATCTCAGTGGGTGTTCCATCAATTCCTGGAGCCTTATTTTTCACCAATTCCTTAAGTGCTCCTTTTACTTCTTCCTTCAATACCATTAGTTCTTGATCATATGCCACCTCCTGATATGGATGAACATTGACAAATTCTTTTTGTGTGTTGTTCGACCAATACACAGTGACTCTATGTATTCTATCCATCTTCTTTTGATTTCCTTCATCATGCAATATTTTTCCCATGTTGTTGTTGTTAGGTACCTTTGAGTTGTTCCCGACTCATAACGACCCCAGGCACCGTTTCACTGCTATTCATAAGGTTTTCACTGGCCAATTTTTTGAGAAGTAGATGACTTCTTCCTTCTTCTGAGTCTGTCTTATTCTGGAATTTCTGCTGCAACCTTCCACCATGTATAACCCTGCTGGCATTTCAAACACTAGTGGCATAGCCTCTAGCCTCACTGCAACATGCAAGCAACTATAGTACAACAAACTGACAGACAAGTTTGCTTCCCTTAACTGTTCCAAACCTCCACTGGCTCACTTTGTGTTCTCCCTTAGCTGTTCCAAATTGCCACGAGAGTGGAGGGTGGAAGTCCCCAATTCTGCCTCCATAACAGAACAAATTCAAAAAAAGAGGCTTTGATGAAAAAATAGTTTGGATAATATGTAGTTACTACATCATACTAAGTTGTGTAAAAAATAAGATAGTTTTAATTGACAAACCCAATGACTGAGAAATATCTTCTGGAGTTGTGAACTTTTACTACTGGCATTAGTAATAATAATAATAATGCTTATTAATTAAGCTTAATGCAGTTAAGGAAAAGGTCATATCCTTTCATATTTAAATAAGAATTTTCCTAAAATAGTTTCTATGGTATCAAAAGTATTAATTTCACTGTAATAGAAGTCTTTGCTAATGTATTAAGTAAACAAAAAGCAATAGTTGGTTGGTGTACGTGATACAAAGAAGTAATCAAAGCTGTCATTTTTAAATATATGAGTAAGATAGAATTAACAAATCATTAAGATAGTTTATTATAATGCTTGAACATAAAATTAATAACATAAGACCAGGAAATAAGTACAAATAAATATATGGGCCTTATATGAAGAATAATATAAAACATTATTCAAAGGCTAAATGAAGACTTGAATACATGAAAAAATTGAAAAAAATCACTATTGATGTTGTTGTTATTATTGTTAGGTGCTGTTGAGTCATTTCCGACTCATAGCAACCCCATGCACAGCAGAACAAAACACTGCCCGATCCCACGCCAGCTCCATGATCCCTGCTATACTTGAGCCCATCATCACAGCCACTGTGTCAATCCATCTCATTGAAGGCCTCCCCCTCTTTCATCTATCCTCCACTCTACCAAGCATGACATCCTTCTCTAGGGAATGATCCCTTCTGACAACATGACCCAAATAGGTGAGATGAAGTCTGGTCATTCTCACTTCCAAGGAGCATTTCAGGTGCACTTCCTCCAGGACAGATCTGTTAGTTCTTTTAGCAGTCCATGGTACTTTCAGCATTCTTTGCCAGCACCACAACTCAAAAGCATCAACTCTTCTTTGGTCTTCCTATTCATTGTCCAGCTCTCACATGCATACAAGATGATTGGAAATATCATGGCTTGTGTCAAGCACACTTTAGTTCTCCTTGCTCCTCAGCACTTGAAACAGTTCCTTCGTGGTTGACCTTCCCAGTGCTACACGTCGTCTAATGCCCTGACTGCTGCTTCTATTGGCATCAATTGTAGAACCAAGCAACGTGAATTCTTTGACAACCTCAACCTTCTCTCCATTTATTGTGATGCTGCTCATTGGTCCAGTTGGGACGATTTTTATTTTCTTTATATTGACATGTAATCCATACTGCAGACTGTATTCTTCAACCTTCATCAGTAAGTGCCTCAAGCCATCCTCACTCTCAGCAAGCAAAGTTGTATCGTCTGCGTATCTCAGGTTGTTAATGATTCTTCCTCCAATCCTGATGCCAAGTTTTTCTTCAGATAGTCCAGCTTCTCAGCTTATTTGCTCATCATATAGATTGAATAAGTGTAGGGAAAGGATACAACCTTGAATATGACACTATTGATAGTCATATTCAATATTCTAAAGTCATTATCCTCCCAAAATTAATTTTAATATAAGTGGTGTGATTATACACAAATTTTCAATACTAATATGTATATCATCTACTATATGATAGTTTATTTCAAAAATTCATATCAAATATAAATGCTTGAGAAAGAACCTTATGATTTTTAATATAAAAAGAAGAAAAGGAGGTTACATCGACCAATATTTTAAAAATAAAATATGATAAATTGATCCAATAATTATTAAAACAGAATAAATATTCTGAAAAATCAGGAGATAGATATAATTTTATGTGTATATAATACATGTTTTCAATTCCTTGATTTAAAATACAAATACATAACACATAATACAAGTATTGAGGTGGTGATGTTTTTCTCAAGTGTGCCTTATGACAGAGAGAAAAAAAAAAAACTAGATTATTTTCTTTTATATGATGAAGGAAAAACAAAAAAAGAACTCAAGACAGATAAAAGTAAACTTTAAAAGGAGCTTAGGAACATAGTTTTGGAGAACATCAAGATCAAGTGGTGTAACAGTCCACAAAGACAGTATTCTACATCCTACTTTGGTGAGCAATGACTGGGGTCTTACAAGTTTCTGATAGGCCATTTAAGATGCAACTATTCATCTCTCCCTGTCTGAAGCAAAGAAGAGTAAGGAAAATCAAAGGTTCATGAAAACAATTGATCCAAAGACTAATGAACCACACAAAACTCAGCTTCCTCTGCCCTGAGAGCAGAATAACTACATGGTGCCTGGAGTAGTACTGACTGCTCTGGTTAGTATCACAATATAAGGTCCTGGATAGAGTAGGAGGAAAATGTGGAACAAAAATGAAAAATTATTTTTAAAAAAATGGAAGGGAAAAACAGGCTTACTAGTCTAAGAGAGACTAGTGGCACTCTTGATACTATGTGCCTTAGACACCCTTCAAGACTGGAACTAAACTTACTCCATGGATCAACTTTCAGCCAAATAATAGACAGAGCTATAAGGTGAACAAGGAACTCTGGTGATACAATGTTTAAGGCATTTTGCTGTTAAAGAAAAGGTTAGTGGTTCAAACTCCACAAGACAAATATGAGGCCGTCTGCTTCTTTAAAGATTTACAGCCTTGGAAATCCTATAGGGCAGTTCTGTTCTGCCTGTAGGACCACTGTAAATCAGAATCGACTTGATGGCAGTTGGGTTTATAAGGTAAATAATACCACCAGAGAGGTCAGCACTCTACGGAAAATCAACTGTAGAAGACCAAAACAATAGCATTTACCCTGAGACAAAGTTCAGAAGGCAGGAATGTATAGGAGAGAACAACTGAAAACAGCAAACATAAGAAAGAAGTGGAAATAATGCTGTTACATTGTGGGGATTGCAATCAATGTTACAAAAGAAATGTGTATGGATTGTTGAATGGAAAATAATTTACTCTATAAACTTTTGCCCAAATTACAATAAAAAGTTTTATTTTTTTATTTATTTAAATAAAAGAAACACATACTCCAGGGAGATACACCCATGAAGGAGATGCACTGCTTAGATCAATCAACTGTGAGAGATCAGAAGTGCAACATGTGCAAAGAGAGAAAGCTGGACAGACAGAAATGCATAGATAAGAAGGACAAGGAATAGAGAAGCAGAGAGGAGATGGGAGGAGAAATTTATATTGTTAGTATTGTAATTGGTGCTATGAAACCAAAAGTCCATGGACTATAGAGAGTAAAATGAATCAAATTTATAAATTTGTACTCAAATCACAATAAAAGATTTTTTTTAAAAAAAGAAAGAAACAGACAAGAATAAAAAGGATGATGAAATGGATGAAAGAAGAGACTCTGAAACTGCCCTTCTTTTTGCTAAAGAAAATGGAATAAATGAGAAGATAAAAGAGCTTAAGAGAAGATTTCAAAGAGCAGCTCAAGCAAAGCCAATTACTATAATGAAATGTGCAAACATTTAAGAGTTAGAAAACCAAAAGGGAAGAATACACTTGGCATTTCTCAAGCTGAAAGAACCAAGAAAAAAATTTAAGCCTCAAGTTTCAATACTGAAAGATTCTATGGGCAAAATATTGAATGATGCAGGAAGCATGAAAAGAAGATGGAAGGAATATGCAGAGTCACTGTCCCAAAAAGAACTGGTCAATGTTCATGCATTTCAGGAGGTGGCATATGTTCAAGAACCAATGGTATTAAAGGAAGAATTTGAAGTTTCACTGAAGGAATTGGCTAAGAACAAGGCTCCAGGAATTGACGGAATAACCGTTGAAATGTTTCAACAAATGGATGTCCCACTGGAGGCACTTACTCGGTTACGTCAATAGATTTGGAAGAGAGCTACCTGGCCAAATGAGTGGAAGAGAGCCATATTTGTACCCATTCCAAAGAAAGGTGATCCCACAGAACGTGGAAATTATCAAACAATATCATTAATATCACATGTGAGTAAGATCTTATTGAGGATAATTCAAAAATGGTTCCAGCAGTATATTGACAGAGAACTTCCAGAGGTGCAAACTGGATTAAGAAGAGGACGTGGAATAAGGGATGTCATAGCTGCTATAAGATGGATCTTGGCTCAAGGCAAAGAATACCAGAAAGATGTTTACTTGTGTTTTATTGACTATGCAAAGGTATTTGATTGTGTGGATTGTAACAAATTGTGGATAACATTGAGAAGAATGGGAATTCCGCAACACTTAATTGTACTCACAAGAAACCTGTATATTGCCAAGGAAGCTGTCATTCAAACAAAACAAGGGAACACTGCATGGTTTAAAATGAAGAAGGGAGTGTGTCAGGGTTGTATCCTTTCCCCATATTAAATCTATATGCTGTCCAAGTAATTTGAGAATCTGGACTATACGAAGAAGAATGTGGCATCAAAGTTGGAGGAATAATCATTATCAACCTGAGATATGGTGACAATACAACTTTGTTTGCTGAAAGTGGGGATGACTTAAGGCATTTACTGATGAAGATTGAAGAATACAGTCTGTGGTATGGATTACATCTCAATATAAAAAAAATCCTCACAACTGGACCTATAAACAGCATCATGATAAATGGAGACAAGATTGAAGTTGTCAAAGACTTCACACTGCTTGGTTCTACAATTGACGCCAATGAAATCAGCAGTCAGGACATTAGACAATGGGTAGCACTGGGCAAGTTGCCTACAAAGGATCTCTTTCAAGTACTGAGAAGCAAAGATGTCTTCTTGAGGACTAAGGTGTGCCTGACACAAGCCATGATATTTTCAATCACCTCATATGTATGTGAGAGCTGGACAATGAGTAAAGAAAACCAAAAAAGAGTTGATTCTTTTGAGTTGTGGTTCTGGTGAAGAATGCTGAAAGTACCATGGACTGCTAAAGAACTAACATATATGTCCTGGAGGAAGTGCAGCTGAAATCTTGGAAGCACGAATGGCCAGATTTCATCTCACCTACTTTGGTCATGTCCTCAAAAGGGATCATTCCCTTGAGAAGGATGTCATGCTTAGTAAGGTGGAGGGTCGACAAAAAAGGGGAAGGCCTTCAACCGAGATGCATTGACACGGTGGCTGCCACGGTGGGCTCAAATATAACAAAGAACATGGTGCTGGTGGGGGATCCAGAGGTGTTTTGTTCAGCTGTGAATAGGGTCGCTATGAGTTGGACATGTCTTGCCGGCACCTAACAACAACAACAAAAAGAATAAAATGTGAAAATGAATGAGAATATATCAAATAACCAGAAAGAAAATATAGGCGATTATTATTGAAGTATAACAAATATTTCTAAATGTAGATCAAAAAGCAGAATTCATAAATGAAAAGAATTAGAGATATAAACACATGAAAAATTAAAATATCCAGATACTATGGAACTATGAGACAATCAACTAAAAATGGTAAACCTATGTGCCATGTATATTATGCTATTTTTATTTCTGAATAACTATCCAGAAGATTTAGGGGAAAAAAAAAAAAAAAAAACTTCCCCATACACAAGAAAGGATATCCTGCTTGGAAAAGCAGATGGTCAACGAAAAAGGGGAAAGCCCTTGAGAAGATGGATTGACACAGTGGCTGCAGCCATGGGCTGACCTATAGCAATAATGGCGTGGCTGATACAGGACTGGGCAGTGTTTTGTTCTGTTGTATATAGGGTCGCTGTGAGTCAGAGCCTACTTAAAGATACCTAAAAACAACAACAGCATAGAAGAAAAAATGAGCAAAAATACGTAAAAAGACAATTTATAAGTAAAGAGAAAGAACTGATAATTATCCATGAGTGAGAGTAATTCGTTTAGCTTCTTCAGTAATCAAAGCCCACTGCGGTGGTGTTCAACCAGACTCGTTGCGACCTCTCCTTGGGTTTCCGAGGTGATATCACTATTGAAGTAAATTGCCCAACCTTCCTTCTGAGGAGTGGCTGGTGGGCTTGAACCGGCAGCCTTCTGGTTAGTAATCAAACACCTTAGTCCCTATGCTACCAGAGTTCCTATCAGTATCAAGGAAATCAGCAATCAAGGCAATAAAATTTAAAACAACTTTGGGAAAAAATTCTCAATTGTTAATTTGAGGAAGATTTAAATACTGGAAGATAGAAACACTGCAACAGTTTAATACAAGTTCCAGTGGCAACTCTGTGAGTAAGTAGGTATTATACAAATTATGCCTCATAAGTGTATGGTGACTAAACATTTATGATGAGGCATAATTTATATAATACCTTCAGAAATCCATTTGATGATATATAACAAAAGTTTAGAATTTTGCAAAAATTTTGCTCAACAATTTAACTCTATTAACCTACAATAATCAGGCAGGGACATGTACAAAAAGACACAGATGCTGCTATGCCTTTTTTTTTTTTTTTTTTAATGTGTTGCTGTAAAAAAAATTAGCACAGCTCATTTACAAAAATAACTCCTGGGTGGGTCAGGGAGCTGTTGGCAAACAAATATAAAAGGCTGGTGGCATAGTGCCTAAGGCATTTGACTGCTAACCAGAAGGCTGGCAGTTCAAATCCACCAGCCATTCCTCGGAAGGAAGACTGGACAATCTACTTCTGTAATGATACTGCCTCTGAAATCCAAGGAGGGGTGGCTATGAATAAGAATCGACTTGCTAGCAATGAGTTTTTTTTTAAATGGGTGTAAAAAATATGGTGTGTATATATACACACACACATACAATGCATCAGTTGATGCATTCAAGTTATACTGATGAAGAATATTTACTATTTGTGAAGCAGACTGTAAGAAGAATGAATAAATCAGTCTTAGAAAAATACAATCAGAAGGCTCCTAAGAAGTGAAGAGTCAAGACTCTAGCTTGCTAATTTCGGACATGCTATTAGGAAAACCAATTTCTTGAAAAGTTGGTAGAGGGTCAGCTAAAGAAGAAAAAAAAAAAAAAAAAGAAAACCCAGTAAGATGAATGGACACAATACCTGAAATCATGGGCTCAGGCATATCATTGATCATGAAGATGGCACAGGATATGGCAATGTTTCATTCTGTTATACATGAGGTTGTCATGAGTAGGAGATGACTCAATGACAACTAAACACACACACACACACACATATATATATATATATATATATATGTCACAGTACATTCTTTTTTTTTCCTTAGGTGTCATCAAGACATTTCTGACTCCTAGTGACCCCATCCACGCACAACAGAATGAAATACTGCCCAGTCTTCTCCATCTTCACAATCATTGCTATGTTTAAGCTCATTGTTGTAGTCACTGTGTCAATCTATTTTATTTAGGGTCTTCTTTTTCCCCGACCCTCTACTTTTCTAACCATTATGTCCTTCTCAAGGGACTAGTTCTTCCTGATAACATGTCCAAAGTAAGTCAGACAAAGTCTCTCCATTCTCACATCTAAGGAGCATTCTGGGTGTACTTCTTCCAAGACATATGTGTTCATTTGGTAGTCTATGGTGTATTTAATATTTTTCACTGATGGCATAATTCAGAAGCATCAATTCTTCTTCAGTCTTTCTTATTTATTGTCCACCTTTCACATGCATAAGGAGCTCTGGTGGTATAGGTGGTATAATGGATAAGGCATTTGGCTACTAACAAAGTCAGTACTTCAAGCCACCAGCTGCTCTTTGAAAGGAAGGTTGGGCAGTCTACTATCATAAAGATTTATAGCCTTGGAAACCCAACTGGGGTAGCTATGAGTTAGATTCAACTCAATGGCAATGAATGTGTATCTTTTTTTTTTTTTTTTTTGGTTCACATGCATGTGAGACAATTGAAAATAGTTCTAAGGGAAATCTTTTTTTTTTTTTCACACTAAAAAGAGGTGTTTTGCAGCAGATTTGCCCAATGCAGTATGTCACTTACTTTCTTGGCTGCTGTTTCCATGGGTGCTCATTGTGGATCCACATAAAATAAAATTTTGACAACTTCAATATTTTCTCCATTTATCATGACATTTGTTATTGGTCCAGTTGTGAAGAGTTTTGTTTTCTTCATGTTGAGGTGTAATCCATACAGAAGACTATTGTCTTTGATCTTCATCAGTAAGTACTTCAACTCTTTTTACTTTCAGTAAACAAGGTTGTGCCATCTGCATATTACAGGTTGTTATTGAGTCTCCCACCAATCTTGATGCTGCATTTTTCTTCATATGGTCCAGCTTCTCTGATTATTTGTTCAGCATACAGATTGAATAAGAACAACCACACTGTACACCTTTCCTGATTTTTAATCACACCAAAACAAAAGCAAACCCACTGCCATCAAGTAGATTCCAACACATAGTAATCCTATAGTACAGAGTAGAACTGCTCTGTAGGATTTCAAAGGCTCTAAACCTTTACAGGGGAGCTCTGGTAGCATAGTGCCTAAGGCACTTGACTGCTAACCAGAAGGCTGGTGGTTCAAACCCACCAGCCACTCCTAGGAAGGAAGGTTGGGCAATCCTACTTCTGTAGTGATACCGTCTCGGAAACCCAAGGAGGGGTCACTATGAGTCAGGGCCGACTCGATGGCATACAACAACAACAACAACAACAAACCTTTACAGAAGCAGACGGCCCCATTTGTCTCCCATGGAGCATCTGGAGGGCTCAAGCCATTGGCCTTTTGGTTAGCAGCCAAATGCTTTAACCATTATGCCACCAGCACTCCTCTTAAACCACACAGTATCCTCTTACTCTGTTCCAACAACTGCCTGTTTGCCTATGTACAGGTTCTCATGAGCACAATTAAGTGTTATGGAATTCCTATTCTCTCCAAAGTTACCCACAATTTGTTATGAGCCACACAGTTGAATGCCTTTGCGTAGTCATAAAATATAGGTCAACATCTTTCTGATATTCTCTGCTTTCATCCAAGACCCATCTGACATCAGCAGTGATCTCCCTTATTTCATGTCTTCAACAGCAACTAAAAACAATACATATATACAGCACAATATACATACATACATATGTATTTATAAAAATATATCATATATACTAAATACATATAAATCATACAATATATATCATGCAGCCTCATTCTTCAAGGGAATTACTATGGCTTTCTTTTAAATTTGAAGTTAATAATTAATGTTAATTTATGTTATACATTTTCCAAATTATCTATAGTACATTTTAAAACAGAAAAAAAAAATAATGTTACTTTGAAATTTATAAATTCAGAGGAGCATTAGATTACTTAAAGCTAAGGATATTTGGAAAGACCTTATGGGGGAGATGGCCTTTTCTTTAGAGTTGTGTGAAATTTATAGTGATGTAGTTGAAGAACACTTGAAACAAGGAACATATAGAGCAGAGTTTCATGGGGAATAGTTATACTTAATTATTGATTTTTTTTTTTCCCTAAGAGTAACAGATACAACCAGTAGTAGAACAGCCCAAAAAGAATGGTAGATTATGGAAAATTCCAGGTAGTGTAGAAATCTTTGAAATTATAGAAAGGACCAGGGACAGCGGGTACAAGTGAAATTGGAAGACTGGTGCAGAGGTTCCATTGAGTGGTATGAGGATAATTGGAACTGAAGAATAAAATGCAGAGGGCCTCGGTGGGCATACTGTAGATGGAGAGCAAAGGAAAAGACAGAAGCCAAAGATGACTCAAAAGATTTAAGAGCAGAGAAATAGAAAATGCCCAGTAAGGGAGAAGAAGCAGAGCCTAGCATTCATTGATCATCTAACCCACTTCAGAGGCTGTGATCCTTGCTGTCAAAAAACAATAAACTGACATTATTTTTTCCATATTATACATATACAACCATGCCCCAGGTAGACATTGAGAGAAATAAAAAGTGAATCCATGTTTTTTTTTCCTCCATTACATATAATCTATGGACTTTATAATTTAGAGATAAAGTCATCTGAAATACTTTTGACTTATTTCAATCTGAATATTAGATTTTCTTTTCTGAATTTTTCATACATGTTACTTTAAAATTATATTTTAAATTGCAGAGATTGAAGTTCAAGGCCATTACTGAAGTTGAAAATGCTTAAAAATCAGCCAGTTCTTAACTGTGCCATTGAAATATGGATCATCTGGCCTGCTTTTGTTGGTTTCCCTTCCACATGATAAATGTGAAGCACATTAGGCAAGGTCTTACTTTAAAAATGTACATAGGAAATGGTTCTCTATAGGAGCTTTTGATAAGTTTAGAAAACATAATTGACAGCAGATACAATATGCTATATAGGACTAATTACATCAAATATGGTACTTTATCAAGCTTACTGCTTTGTATTTAATTTGCTATAGGTTCTTAAAAATTTGTGTACATATAATAATCATTATATGTCAAAATAAGCTAGAAAAATCTGATATGTTTTTTTTTCTTTATACAATTAGACAATTACAATATAAAAGTAAATGGATGTTTAAGAAAGTTCCATTTGTTTTATTTCTCTTTGATTTAAGGAGTATAAAACATAAATATTATATCTCAGTAACCTTAAAATTGGCTACTATAAAAAATTGCAACAAAATAACATCAAAAAACAAAGTACATGTTATTACCGGCATAGCTCAGAGATATTGCGAGTTTAGTTCCAGACCACCACGATCAAGTGAATATAACAGTAAAACAAGTCACATCAATTTTTTTGTTTTGTTTTGTTTTTCAGTGCATACAAAATTTGTCTTTATTCTATAAAAATCAAAATCCACTGCCAGTGAGTTGATTCCCAGTTATAGAGACCCCGTAGGACAGATTAGGACTGCCTCCTAGGGTGTCCAAGGCTATAAATCTTTACAGAGGCAGACTGATTCATCTTTGTCTCACAGACTCAACCTTTTGGTTAGCAGCAGACTGCTTCAACCACTTAGCCAACAGAGTGCCTATGTTTACATTATATTGTAGTTTACTAAGAAGGAGCTCTGGTGTTCTAGTAGTTGAAACGTTCAGATGCTAAACAAAAGGCCAGCAATTTGATTCCACCAGGTGCTCTGCAGGAGAAAGGTGAGGTGTTTTACTTCCATAAAGATTTACAGCCTTGGAAACCCTATGAGGCAGTTCTCTGTCCTAAAATGTCACTATGAGTCAGAATAGACTAGATGGCTGTGGGCTTGGTTTGGTTTGTTATGTTGTTGTAGGTGCCATCAAGTTATCTCCGACTTAGCAACCATAATCACAGGAGAACAAAACAGCGACTGTGCCAATTCATCTTGTTAAAGGTCTTCCCCTCTTTCATCAACCCTCCCTCTTACCAAGCACAGCATCCTTCTCCAGGAAATGGTCCCTTCTGACTACATGACCAAAGTAACTGACACAAAGTCTGACCATTCTTACTTTCAGGGAGTATTCTGGCTGCACTTTCTCCAGGACAGAGTTGTTAGTGTTTTTAGCAGTTCATGGTACTGTCAGCATTCTTCAAGAGCATTATAACTCAAAATCAATTCTTCTTTGGTCTTCCTTATTCATTGTCCAGCTCTCACATGCATATGAGGCAATTGAAAATACCATGGCTTGTGTCAGGTGCACCTTAGTCCTCAAGGAGACATTTTTGTGTTTCAGCACTTGAAAGAAGAAAATTGCAGCCAATTTGCCCAGTGCTATACATCGTCTGATGTCTGACTGCTGCTTCTGTTGACATCAATTGTAGAACCAAGCAAAGTGAAGTCTTTGATAACTTCAATCTTTTCTCCATTTATCATAATGTAGCTTATAGGTCCAGTTGTGAGGATTTTTGTTTTCTTTATATTGAGATGTAATCCATACCGCAGACTGTATTCTTCAATCTTCATCCGTAAGTGCTTTCAAGTCATTCTCATTTTCAGCAAGGAAAGTTGTGTCGTCTGCATATCGCAAGTTGTTAATGATTCTTCCTCCAATCTGAAGCCATGTTCTTCTTCATATAGTCCTGCTTCTCAGATTACTTGCTCAGCATATAAATTGAATAAGTATGTTGAAAGGATACAAACCTGACACACTCCCTTCTTGATTTAAAATCATGAAGTATCCACGTGTACTGTTCAAACAACAGCCTACTGGTCTATGTACAGTTTCCTCAGGAGTACAATTAAGTGTTCTGAAATTCCCATTCGTCTCATTGTTACCCATAATTTGTTATGATCCACAAACTCAAATGCTTTTGTGTTGTCAATAAAACACAAATAAACATCTTTCTGGTATTCTTTTTTTTGAGCCAAGATCCATCTGAAATCAGCAATGATATCCGTTGCTTCACACCCTCTTCTGAATCCAGATTGCATTTCTGGAAGTTCTCTGTCAGTATACTGCTGCAACCATTTTTGAATTATCTTCAGTAAGATTTTACTTACATGTGCTATTAATGATATTGTTCAATAATTTCCATATTCTGTGGGATCACCTTTCTTTGGAATGGTACAAATATAGATCTCTTCCAGTCAGTTGTCCAGGTAGTTGTCTTCCAAATCTCTTGGCATAGCTGAGTGAGTGCCTCCAGTACAGCATCTATTTGTTGAAAAATCTCAATGGGTATTCTATCAATTCCTGAAGCCTTGTTTTTCACCCCTTCATTCAGTGTAGCTTTGACTTCTTCCTTCAAGAACCTTTGGTTCTTGATCATATGCAACCTCTTGAAATGGATGAAGATCAATCAGTTCTTTTTGGTACAGTGATTCTCTGTATTCCTTCCATCTTCTTTTGATGTTTCCTGAATCATTCAATATTTTGCCCATAGAATCTTTCAGTATTGCAACTTGAGGCTTCTTTCTTTTTTTTTTTTTTTATCACTTCTTTTATCTTGAGAAATGCTGAGCATGTTCTTTCCTTTTGGTTTTCTAACTCCAGATCTTTGCACATTTCATTCTAGTAGTTCGCTTTGTCTGCTCGAGCTGCTCTTTGAAATCTTCTGTTCAGCTCTTTTATCTTGTCATTTCTTCCATATGCTTTAGTCCTTTCTCATCTTTTCAGTGACCTCTTGCTTTCTTCATGGATGATACTCTTGATATCATCCACAATTATTCTGGTTTTTCGTCATTAGAATTCAATGCATCAAATCTATTCTTTAGATGATCTTTAAATTCAGGAGAGACATACTCAAGGCCATATTTTGGCTCTCATGACTTGTTTTTAATATCTTCAACTTCAAGTTGAACTTGCATATGAGCAGGTGACAGTTCCACAATAAGCTCCTGACCTTGTTTTGGTTGAAGATATTGGCACATCTTGCCACAGATGTAGTAAATCTGATTCTTGTGTATTCAATCTGGCAAAGCCCACATTTATAGCCACCGTTTGTGTTGTTGAAAAAAGGTATTTGTGATGAATAAGTCGTTGGTCTTGCAAAATTCTTTCATGCAATATTGAACATTATATCTGTCACCAAGGCCAAATTTTCCAACTATTGGTGATTCTTCTTTGTTTCTAACTTTTACATTCCAGTCATCAGTAATTAACACATAATTAACACATCTTCATTGTGCATTTCATCAAATTCATCTTTGGCTTTGGTAGTTGGTGCGTAAATTTGAATAATAATAGTAGTAACTGGTCTTCCTTGTAGGTGTATGGATATTATCCTATCACTGACAGCATTACTTCAGGACAGATCTTGAAACAGTCTTTGTGATAATGAATACCATGCCATTCCTCCTCAAATTGTCATTCCCAGCATGGTAGATCATCTGGTTGTCTGATTCAAAATGGGCAAAACTGGTCCATTTCAGCACATTAATGCCTAAGATATCAGTCTTTATGTGTTCTGTTTCATTTTTGACAACTTCCAATTTTCCCAGATTCATACTTCATTCATTCCATGTTCTGATTGAATGTTTGCTGCTGTTCTCCTCAATTTGACTCAAGCCATGTCAGCAAATAGAGGTCTCAAAAGAATTAGTTTATCCATATCATTAAGGTTGTTTCTACTCTGAAGAGGCAGCTCTTTTTCAGTCGTATTTTGAGTGCCTTCTGACCTAAGGGGCTTGTCTTCCTTCACTGTATCAGACAATGTTTCTGAGATATTCATAAAGTTGTCCAGTAATGCATGAGACAGTGTTTCTCTGCTATCCCTAAATTTTCCCTGGCCAGTTCTTTGAGAAATGGATGGCATCTTCCTTCTTCCTAGTATGTCTCAGTCTGTAAGTTGTGTTGAAACCATGTGCAACCCTGCTGGGATTTGAAACACTGGTGGCACAGCCTCAAGCTTCATAGCAACATACAAGCCACCACCGTACGACAAACTGACAGATGAGTTTGTCTCCCTTAGCTGTTTGAAACCTCTCTGCTTCCCCTTACCTGGATCCTGCCACATTGTTGTCCCCAGCTTTCCCTCCTTCCTGGCTTTTGGGTGGGGCCTGTCTCCTTCCCCTTACCTGCATCTTGCCACCTTGTCTTCCTACTTTGGTATAATAGTATATTAAGCATACAATTGCATTATAAAACAATTTGAAATATTGTAAGCATTACCAAAATATGACCCAGAGACCTAAAGTAAGCACATACTGTTATAAAAATGGCACTGATAAACATGCTCAACAACTTTCAATTTGTGAAAAAGCAGTATCTGTGAAGCTCAATAAAGCAAAATGCAATAAAATGAGGTGTGCTTGTAATTGGGATATGCAGTTTTACTTTAAATTGATGTGTCACATCAATGTTAAAAAAAATACTGCTCAGAAATGCCCCATTTTAGTATATTTTTCAAATTATGATCTCTTCAAGTCTGTATTAATATGTTTTGCAAAAGACATAGGGAAATATATTTCTTACATTATATAAACAAGTTTAAGTATGATATGGACCATGTTAAAATAATAAAATACAACTAATTTTAAGTAAATTACCCAGCTACACCTTTCTTGTGATTCATTTACTAGGCATAAATGGCTGAAGAAGTCTCTATCTAGAAATTAACATTTGTCATGAACATTCACCCTGTTTCCTTTGACCTTTGGCACAAACACAAAAATTCTGGCCCTTCCTCAGGGTCTTTTCTTTAAAATGCATTAAAAACATTAGTTGTAATATTTTCCCATGCAAGAATTTAATGATCATATAAAACCCATTGTCATTGAGTTGATCCTGACTCATAACAATACTATAGAACAGAGTAGAACTGCCCCATAGGGCTTCCAAGGCTTTAAATCTTTATAGAAGCCCACTGTCACATCTTTCTCCTACAGAGTGGATAGTGGGTTTGAAACACTAACCTTTCTGTTAGCAGTCAAGCTAATCATGGTGTCATCACAACTTCTAATAACTGTATAAATAAATGTAGTTAGATGTTAAGTCTGTATACTTGGTTTTAAAGTCTTTCTGGTTTTAGACTCTCCATTTTTAAAAGGTATAAATTGAAGAAAGTTCAAAGCAGAAGTCTTTAAAATAAGTGAATATCATGTTAAGTCTATCTATTTTATTTCTGTAAGAGACCTTAGGTAGCCTGGAAAAAGAGTTTTGAGATTAGCTAGAACCAGATTTATATTCCAGGCTTCCTAAATTACTTGCTGTATAAACTTTCCGAAGAAGAGTTGATTCTTTTGAGTTGTGGTGCTGGTGAAGAATGCTGAAAGTACCATGGACTGCTAAAAGAACTAACAGATCATGTCCTGGAGGAAGTGCAGCCAGAATGCTCCTTGGAAGCAAGAATGGCCAGACTTCGTCTCACCTATTTTAGTCATGTTGTCAGAAGAGACCATTCCTTGGAGAAGGATGTCATGCTTGGTAGGGTGGAGGG
>NW_006921649.1:1987031-1988702 GCF_000298275.1 Orycteropus afer afer
TGTCATGCTTGGTAGGGTGGAGGGCCGATGAAAGAGGGGGAGGCCTTCAATGAGATGGATTGATATGGTGGCTGCGATGATGGGATCAAGTATAGCAGGGATTGTGGGGCTGGCACAGGATCGGGCAGTGTTTCATTCTGCTGTGCATGGGGTCGCTATGAGTCGGAAACGACTCAACAGCACTTAACAACAACAACAACAACATAAACTTTCCTGACTTAATTGACTTCTCATCCTTAAATTCATTTTCTGCAAAATGGTGTATTAATATCTATCTTGCAGTGTTCTGGTGAGGATTAAGTGAGATAAGGTGTATAAAAAGTCTAGCATTTGTAGGTGCTTATTAAGTGGTAGTTTTATGATACCTATTATTTTGGTGGTGGGTACAAAAACTATTTCTGGGTTGTGATTTGTAGGCAATGTAAATGATATCAGTTGACCTTCCCTTGAATACTTAGAATTTTCTATAGACAGTGGGTATTTCACTAGAATTCTCAAAAACCTATAAACCAAAAGGAAAATATATTTGCTATTCACATGTATTACAAAAAGACATTAAACATTAAACATGAAGGACATTAAACATGAAGAGACACAATATAAAAGGTAAATCTTTGTTTTAAAACTGTGATTCTCTAAGATTGCACATGACTTATATATGGAATTCAAAACTGTGATTCCTGGAAATTAACTGATTTTCTCATTATCTATTGCAAATAAATTGGATGACATTTGAGAAGATGATTTTTGAGTTTAGTAAGTTATCTATAAATTATCAACTGATTGTGACTGTCAGACACTTAGTGGTACTGTTTCTCCTCCTGTTCATTGTATTACAGTTTGTTATAAAGGGAAACTTAGATTTGAAATCCTTTCTTCCCCAGTTACCCATTCACCAAGTCAATCATGTAGCCCTTTCATCATTCAAACTTCCTCATCATTATTGCTGTTTGGTATGGATAATAGTGAAAATGTGGTATTGGGTTCCCAGAAATTTAGAAAATGAGATTTGTTTAAAAATTTTTATGTAAACAATTGGAAAAGTCCAGGTATTTAAAGAGATTATTAGTTAATTTGTTAAGAGCAGCTGACATGGAAATAAACAAGTGTACATGTATTAAAATGTAAAAGATAGGCAAATTTCATATTTATTATTTAATAGAGTTCTGTAATTTGCTAAAACATATGTGTCATATATAGGAGAATTATTATTGATTTTTTTAGTGTCTTCCTTGTAGCCCCATTACCATCAGGCTTTAGAATTTCACTTGTTCTGTCCTGTGAATGTGAGTGGAAAAACTTATGGGCAGGATCTTTAAGAATCACCCTGGGTTCCACTAATTATATTTTCCTTCCACTCACAACCCCATCCTTAGGTAAGAGTGCTGTGTTAAATCTTGATCTCAGAACAATTAAGATGTAGAACAATGCTACATCACTCTGTAAAGGACATGGAATGCAAGTGAGAAATAAACTGCTGTCATTGTTGGCCACTAAGATTTTGGAAGTATTTGTACTACAGTCTAGGGAAAATTGACTAATTAAGATTTTTATTAAAGATTCTACATTATACTGCTTGCTGAAAGTGAGGATGACTTAAGGCACCTACTGATGAAGGTTGAAGAATACAGTCTGCAGTATGGATTACATCTCAACATAAAGAAAACAAAA
>NW_006921649.1:1989042-2000182 GCF_000298275.1 Orycteropus afer afer
AAGAATGTCCAGACTTCGTCTCACCTATTTTGGTCATGTTGTAAGAAGGGACCATTCCCTGGAGAAGGATGTCATGCTTGGTAGGGTGGAGGGTCGACAAAAGAGGGGGAGGCCTTCAAGGAGATGGATTGATACGATGGCTGCAATGATGAGCTCAAGTATAGCAGGGATTGTGAGGCTGGCACGGGATCGGGCAGCGTTTCGTTCTGCTGTGCATGGGGTCGCTATGGGTCGGAAACGACTCGACGGCACTTAACAACAACAACAACAACATTATACTGTACACAGACAGTACACAAACTGCTATTTTGAAAGGGCCTAAACAAGTATGTCCTACATGAATAGGTAAAAACATTCTCATTCTACATATATATATACTAGCCATAGTTCATGTCCTAGCTCAAAAGCCACCATCTCCACCAAATCTTCCTGATTCTCCAGTATAATTAATCTTTCTCTATTCCAAATATCCATAACACTTCATGTATATGTCTCTAATGTCCTTAAGTTTTTTTTTTTTTTTTTTTTTTTTTTTTTGTGTGTGTGTGTGTGTGTGTGTTTCTCCTAAATTAGAATCTAGTGTAACCAGTTGGGGCCTAGCATGGTGTTTTACAGGGAATTATAGCTCAGTGAATACTTGTAAAAGATGATTGATTGCATGAAATTCTTTATGAAGAGAAATGAATCTTACATTCTACATACTTGTTATTATTGTTGTTATATGCCATCAAGTCAGACCCAACTCATAGCGACCCCTCCTTGGATTTCTGAGGCAGTATCACTATGGCAGTAGAGTTCCCCCATCTTCCTTCTGAGGAGTGGCTGGTGGGTTTGAACCACCAGGCTTCTGGTTAGCAGTGAAGTGCCTTAGGCAATATGCTATGCTTAATAATCACAAATTGCAATATAAATTTTCAACAACTTAAAATGTCTCAGTGAGGCTCTAGTGATTGCACTGATGACCAAGAAAAATAAAACATTCAGAATGGCCAAGTCACTGTTCTTTTGAATATTCTGTTTCATTTTCAGTATCTTTTGAAGCTGATAGTGATATGACATAATTGTCAAGGCAAAATTTTGGAGAAACAAAAAGGGGAAAGAAAATGGTAGCTCCTAAAATAATTTTTAAAAGCTGAAGAAATTTTGATGTTTAGTTGATTTAATGAGGTTTTCAAATACTAAGTTAGAGGGATAAAAAAATGGAAGAAGGGCAAAAGAGAGAGCAAGGGAGTGGAGAGGAGGGAAAAAGAAGGAGATATATGGGCAAGGAGAAGATATCTAGTCCAAAAACAAAATGGAGATGATCAGTTAAAGTAAGAATAAAATGGATAATGTATTTTCAAATTAATTACAAAAGCTCACACTTTCCAGGTATTGGAAAAGGGAGTTTTGTGAAAAATTCTATAGGGGTGTTAGCTTTACATTAATGGACAGACATAGCTGTCCAAATGACTCTTCAAAGAGGCCCCCTTTGACTTTATCTAAACATACCCCTATCATACATCCCACCTACCTGCCAAACCATGATTTGTAATTATCCATGCCTTTCTTTATTTTTCATTTTTCCAAAACAATATTATCGCAAGAATATCATTATTCAACAAGAATGTAAACTTGCATAAAAATATTATGAGATAGATGCAAAAATAACTATCATTTACTGATCATTATTCTGCTAGGAGCTCCACTGGTACAGTGCCTAAGGCATTTGACTGCTAACCAGGTTGGTGGTTTAAACCCACCAGCCATTCTGCAGAAGAAAGATCAGGCAATCTACTTTCTTGATTTATGTCCTTGTTGTTGTTGTTGTTATGTGCTGTCGAGTCGGCCCCGACTCATAGCGACCCCTCCTTGGGTTTCCGAGGCAGTATCAGTACGGAAGTAGGATTGCCCACTAGGAAACCCAATGTGGGTTGCTATGAGCCTAAATCAACTAGTGAGTTTGGTTTGTTTTTGGTACTCTGTGCTAAAGCAACTCTGGTGGTGTAGTGGGTAAAGCATTTGGCTGCTAACCAGAAGGTTTGTGGTTCAAACTCACTAGCTGCTCTATGGGAAGAAGATGAGGCAATCTACTTCAATAAAGATTTACCACCTTGGAAACCTACTGGGGGTCACTATGATTGGAAACCCAATAGGATCACTATGAGTTAGAATCAACTCAATGGCAGTGGGAATTTTGGTTTTGGATTCTGTGCTAGGTGTATTGCTATATGCTTTCTGATCACAGATCCATTTAATATTCACTCTAATCCTCTCAGACTGGCACTATTATTTCTTTCCTTCACACATAAGAAAATTTAGATGACTTAATTTTAACATATTTATTTGGTATATTCTTTAGGTCAGATTCTTGGTATATATTGCTGACAGAACAAGACAAGACCCCAGGCTTCAAATAACTAGTATGATACACACCTGTATTGAAGAAGTTTTCATTATTTATTGAAATTCAGTATTATCATTGGCATGGAAAACAAGCATTTCTAGATTGTGTTAGTGTAAAACTTGTCTAAATGATGATTCTGTATCAAAATTACAAAATACATTTCCTTAGACATGACAATTGCACTTGAAGTTGTGAAAGATATTTATGTTTGAAAAAATATTTCTTAAAGTTTTTTTTTTTTTTTTTGCAAACAATTGCAAATATCTTAAAGCTATCGTGAAAGATATTGGTTACATAAATTACAGTACAACTACATAATAGAATAATAAATAAAAATAAAAAAGGATTTTTTTCTCTTTAAATATAAAAGGAAAACTTTTAGACATTGACATGAATAATATACTGAATAAAATGTTACAAAAAAAATGTGCTAAGAGTCTCGAAAGGTGATCTGGTGGCTCAATGATTAAGATATTTAGCTGTTAACCAAAAGATCTGCAGTTTCAACCCATTAGCCACTTTATGGGATAAAGATAAGGCAATCTGGTTAAGTAAATATTCACAGCCTTGGAAACCTTTGGGGATGGTTCTACTCTGTGCTATAGAGCTGCTATGAGGCAGATTCAATTCGATGGCACTGGGTTTAAGATTCTCAAAGGTGTAATAGTTTACAATTTGGTAATAATTAAATGTGTGTGTATTTATAAGTATAAATGTAGATGATGTGACAGAGAATTTGAGTACTTGTTGTCACTGGTTGGTGGTGAGGTTTGGAGGAAGGATTTCATTAAACACATTTTTATCCTTTTTCAATTTGGAGCCATGTGTCTCATTCTCTAGTAAAGCAAATTAAAAGTTTGGTTTTAAATAATACCTTAAAAAATGAGCCCCAATAAAAATAATCACAGAATTGTCACTTCATGTCCCAAATTCCTTTATGAATTTACATAAAAAATCTAAACAGAGAGCATTTAGAGACATTCAGAGCTCTTTTTACGCTATCTAGGTCCACAGGGGGAACACATGCACACACTCACACACTCACACAATGACTTAATTTTTTCTAAATGACGTTATTCAGGCAGATGCGAATTTAAATTGGTTTAGACAGGATTCACATTTGGGGAAGCTAAATGAAGTTAATGTGAGAGAATTAGTGCTTTTTTGCTAGAATCTGAAAATCTGAGTTTGAATCTCACCCTTCTTACTTAATAGACATATGACCCTATGCAACTTAATCAATCTCAAACCTTAAATTTTCTTATCTGTAAAATGGAGATAAAAATACCTTGCTTGCAGAGTAGGGATAACAAAATATGTAGCCCAGTGCTCATAATGTTATTGTTATGTGCCATTGAGTCAATTCTGACTCATTGTGACCATATCGGACAGGGAAGAACTACTCCGATAGTTTCCTAAGCTGTAAACGTTATGGGGGGAGCTCTGGTAGCATAGTGGCTAAGGCACTTGACTGCTAACCAGAAGGCTGGCGGTTCAAACCCACCAGCCACTCCTCGGAAGGAAAGTTGGGCAATCCTACTTCCATAGTGATAACTGCCTCGGAAACCCAAGGAGGGGTCGCTATGAGTCGGGTCCGACTCGAGGGCACATAACAACAACAACAAACGTTATGGAAGCAGATCACCAAATCTTTATTGCACAGAGTAACAACAGATGGGTTCAAATCACCCACTGTGCCACACTATTACCCAAACCACACCCACTGCCATTGGGTTAATTCTGACTCATTGTGACCCTATGGGATAGAGTAGAGCTGTGAAATTTTATGGAAGCAGACTGCCTCAGCTTTCTCCAACTGGTGCCCTATTTTGGTTAGCAGCTCAATGCTTTAAACACAGTACCACTGGAGTGCCTTGTACTCATATTAGGCACTTTATAAATTGGACATTGAATTTTACATTACCATAGGAGGGCCTTTTTTTCTCCTCCTTTATTAATACCTAGCAGTGCCCACTGAACAAACCAGTAATGATACAGTTGAGCTCCTCTGAGATATCGCCTGATTTCCTTTCTTTCCAAAAAAATTCCATATGTGTACGTTGTGCTATCAGGGAAAAAAAAAATTAAGCCACATTTACTACAATTTTGAGAGTAATGAACTAAAACACTGACCTTAATTTTCAATGCATAGTATTTTCCTAGATTGTTCTGGGCATATACTCTTAAGCAATATCCACCTAAAAGGGTAGAAATCATGCTGGCTTTTTAAATTTGGGGGTAGGACAGTTTTGCCTTTTGGTATTCTCCTACCTTTACTTTTATATCCTGCAAATCTCTACCATTCTTTAAAGAATTCCCTTCTGAACAATAGGTCAAACATTTACAGGTGGCTGGTTTTGTTTTCTGGGTTTGGAGTCTGAATGTTACGAACTTGGATAGAGCTCATTAAAACTTCCTTTCTGCCTTTCATTATAAAAAAACCCAAGTGACAGTACTTGAAAAACAGCCTCTGGCTAAATATTATTGAAATCCAAAGGCCAGTAAGTGAAGAATCATTTGCTGGTCAAATCTATATTAATCTAACTTGTTATAGTGTCTTAACAACATTCTCAAGGGTGTTTTCTGCTACTGAAAAGATTCATTCCAATAAACAAAGCATACTCTATCTACTTAAATTAGTGTACTTATTTAGGCCAATTTCATAATTGTTGTTGTTGTTGTTGTTGTTTGCCGTCGAGTCGGACCCGACTCATAGCGACACCTCCTTGGGTTTCCGAGGCAGTATCACTATGGAAGTAGATTGCCCCATCTTCCTTCCGAGGAGTGGCTGGTGGATTTGAACCGCCAGCCTTCTGGTTAGCAGTCAAGTGCCATAGCCACTATGCTACCAGAGCTCCCTAACTTCATAATTAGTCTAGAGAAAATAATCTCTCAGTAGTAGACTTTGACTGGACTGTTGTTTATCAGACAGAGTAGTGTCTATTTAACACTGAATACTACTTAATTCAAGAATCACAGTCCTTTCATTATTTAACATTGACATGGTGGCAGAGGTGACAGTAATTTAATATGGGTCAAAATCTCATTACATAAAAACAAATAATAATAAAAACTAAGAAATACAGAAATCTACTCAAATTCAAATTGCATTATGGCTATTGTTATTTGATATAACCAAAATACAACAACCATCAAGGAGTTTTTGAATCCTCTATCCTTTATTGTAAATCATGTGCAGTGATCATGGTGTTGTTTGTGAATCCTTTGGTCTCACAGCCCTCATCTTGTTCACCTCACCAAGAAACCAAATACATTGATTTTGTGACAATTTCAACTCATAGTGACCTTATAAGACAAACTAGAACTGACTCATAGGGTTTAGAAAGTTATAAATCTTTATGGAAGCAGACTGTCAAATCCTTCTCCCATGGAGTGACTGGTGGATTAAAACCACCAACTTCTTGATTAGCTGCAGAATGCTTAAACACTAAGCCAGTAGGGCTCCTCTACATTTTTCACACCAGCCCCTTTTGTTTTTAAGCCTATTTACCCTGTTACTCATTCTTTACATCCAAGTTAAATAATAATTCTCTAACCTTTCTGATTATACTTATAAGTACCTCTTCCTTCTAAAATCTTGAGATTATCCTCTATGATACTTGTTGTTGTTGTTGTGACGTGCCCTCAAGTAGGACCCGACTCATAGCGACCCCTCCTTGGGTTTCTGAGGCGATATCACTATGGAAGTAGATTGCCCCATCTTCCTTCTGACTATGATACTTACTATATGGAAAATTAAATATATTATATAAATTCAATAATCTTATAATTATTTAAAATTTGTCTTTCTCATTGTATTTTAAGTTTTGTTTTGTTTTGTTTTTAAGAATAAGTCAATGTTTTGTCATGCATTTCCTCATAAAACATTTCCATGTGAATCTGATGAGATTTTTTAAATAAAAATATTGAGGTGTTTTTATACCACTAAATATCATTTTATTGGTGCCAGTCATGCTGACAGTGTAAGATAGTCTCTGTGCCTGTCCTTAGGTTTGTTCAATGTAACTCAAAATTCTAGGTCAAGAAAGGAAAACAACTAATATATGTCTTTCTAAACTCTTCTTTCCATAATGATTTTTATTTCTGGCAAAGAAACATCCTGTAAGTAATTTTATTCCATCTACTTTATGTTGTCTCTATATATTGGGTCATTCTATTTATCCCCATGACATGATATGATCCCAACATCAAGCCTAACTGCATTAAACCAAAACCAAGCTCACTACCGTCAAGTCAGTTTTGACTGTTAGTGACCCACACTGGGTTTCCAAAACTGTAAATCTTTACAGAAACAGACTGCTTCATCTTTCTTTCACAGAGCAGCTTCCTTAAAAATTCATGAATAGACATTTAGATTATAAAAGATTTGTCATCCATCCTTCCATCCACCCATCCATTCATGTTCATTTATGTTTTCATATGCTTGTTCATCCACTGAAAAAATATTTATAGAAAATTGGTTATTTTTCAGAACAACATAATAGTTATTCATAACATTATATTTACAAATAAAATGAAATACTGTTTAGGTATACAGCTTACCGTAAAAGGCATGGTCATGACTACACAGAGGATGGGCAAGTGCTGTAGACTAACACTTTGGGTGAGTATGAACTAGGAAGGAAAAAGGAGAATGGTATTCTAGGAAGAGAGACTAATGTAAGCAAAGGAAGAAAAGTCTCTCAAGGAATCACCAGTTTAGCTCAAGTTCAACTTAAGTGCAAGATTAAATAAAAAGTAAGAAAAAGGATTAGGAGCACTTAGAACAAATATAATGAAGCTTAGTAGTGAGAGATAAGTAGATTGAAATGATCTAAAAGACCATAAAAAATTAAGTGAAGATTTCAGGACTATAGATCTGGAAGCAATGTGGAAAATGAGTTGTAAAACAGAAAATTGAAAATCTGAAAACCAATTTGGAGGTCACCTCTACACTGAAATTGAGAGGGGCTGTGGAAAGATTGGGGTTGGAAAAGAAGGGGTAGATGCCTAAGATTTTAAGTAAATAGGAAAGAAAGAAAAGATCAAAATGGATGTCAGGAAAGATTCTGAAATGTGCTCTTGACTAGAGAGTAGCTAAAGCAAATGGAAGAACTTATAAAATAAAAGAGTTGAATAGAAGATTTCAAAGAACAGTTTAAGAAGACAAAGTCAATTACTATAATGAAATGTGCAAGACTTAGAGTTAGAAAACCAAAAGGGAAGAACATACTTGGCATTTCTCAAGCTGAAAGAACTGAAGAAAAAATACAAGCCTTGAGTTGCAATACTGGAAGTTTCTGTGGCCAAAATATTGAATGATATAGGAGTCATCAAAAGAAGATAGAAGCAGTATACAGTGTCACTGTACCAAAAATAATTGGTTGATGTTCATCCATTTCAGGAGGTGGCATATGATCAAAAACCCATGGTATTGAAGGAAGAAATGGAAGCTTCACTAAATGAATTGGCAAAAAGGAAAAAAAAAAAAAAAAAGCCTCCAGGAAATGATGGGATACCCCTTGAGATGTTTCAACAAACAGATGCAGCACTGTAGGCACTTATTGTCTATGCCAAGAAATTTGGAAGACAGCTCCCTGGCCAACTGACTGGAAGAGATCCTTAATTATACCCATTCCAAAGAAAGGTGATCCAACAGAATGTGAATATAATACAACAATATTATAAATAGCACACACAAGTAAAATTTTGCTGAAGATAATTCAAAAATGGTTGCAGCAGTATATTGACAGAGTACTTCCAGAAATGCAAGCTGGATTCAGAAAAGGACATGGAACAAGGGATATAATTTCTGATGTCTGATGGATCTTGGCTGAAAGCAAAGAATACCAGAAAGATGTTTACTTGTGTTTTATTGACTATATAAAAGCATTTGAATGTGTGGATCATAACAAATTATGGATAATATTGAGCAGAATGGAAATTCCAGAACATTTAATTGTGCTCATGAAGAACCTGTATGGAGGCCAGGAGGTTGCTGTTTGAACAGAACAAGGGGATACTGCATGGTTGAAAATCAGAAAGGGATTATCAGAGTTGTATCCTTTCATGATACTTATTCAATCTGTATGCTGAGTGAATAATCCAAGAAGCAAACCAAAAACATCAACTCTTCTTTGGTCTTCTTTATTCATTGTCCAGCTTTCACATGCATATGAGGCAATTGAAAATGCTATGGCTTGGGTTAGATGCACCATAGTCTTCAAAGAGACATCTTTTCTCTTCAACACTTGAAAGAGGTCTTTTGCAGCAGATTTGCCCAGTGCAACACGTTGTCTGATTTCTTGACTGCTGCTTCCTCTGGTGGTGATTGTGGCATCAAGTAATATGAAATCCTTGACAACTTCAGTCTTCTCTGCATTTATTGTGATGCTGCTTATCGGTCCAGTTGTAAGGATTTTCATTTTCTTTATGTTGAGGTGTAATCCATAGCAAACTGTAGTCTTTAATCTTCATCAGTAAATGTTTCAAGTTGTCTTCACTTTCAGCAAGCAAGGTTGTGTCATCTGCATATCTCAGGTTGTTAATGAGCCTTCCTCCAATCCTGATGCCATGCTCTTCATATAGTTCAGCTTCTTGGATTATTTGCTCAGCATACAGTTTGAATAAATGTGGTGAAAGGAAACAACCATGATGCATTCCCTTCTTGATTTTAAATCATGCAGTATCCCCTTGCTATGTTCGAACAGCAGCCTCCTGGTCTCTGTAGAAGTTCCTCATAAGCACAAGCAAGTGTTCTGGAATTCCCATACAGAAGTGTGGGAAAGTAGATTTGACCTTAAGGACCTGGATAGAGTAAAGGTTTGGGGACATTCATTCGCTGATATGCTATGGCTCAAAACAGGAAGAAATAGCTATAAGCATTTCATTAATAATCAGAATGGAATGTAGGAATAATGAAACTAGGAAAACTGGAAGTTGTCAAAAATGAAATGGAACACATAAAGATCAATATTCTAGACATTAGTGAGCTGAAATGGACTGGTATTGGCCATTTTGAATCAGGCAATCATGTAGTCTACTATGTTGGAAATGACAAATTGAGGAGTGGCATTGTATTCTTCATCAAAGAGATCCACCCTGAAGTACAGTGCTGTCAAATATAGGATAATATGCATACACATACAATGAAGACCAGTTAACAGTAACATTATTCAAATTTATGTACCAACCATTAAAACCAGAGATGAAAAAAATTGAAGATTTTTACCAACTTCTGAAGTCTGAAATTGACCAAACATGCAATCAAGGTGTATTAATAAATACTAGTGATTGGAAAGCAAAAGTTGGAAACAAAGAAGCACCATCAGTACTTGGAAAATATGGCCTTGGTGATAGAAATGATGCTAGAGATTATATGACAGAATTTTGCAAAACCATTGACTTATTCATTGCAAATATCTTTTCTTGACAACATGAACAGCAGCTCTACATGTGGTTCTCACCAAATGGAATGATCAGGAATCAAGTTGACTATATTTGTGGAAAGAGGTGATGGAGAAGGTCAATATCATCAGTCTAACAAGGCCAGGGGCTCACTGTGAAACAGACCATCAATTGCTCACAGGCAAGTTCAAGTTGAAGCTGAAGAAAAAAAAAAGTCCATGAGAGCAAACATATGACCTTAATTATATCCCACGTGAATTTTCAGACCATCTGATTAACAGATTTGATGCACTGAACACCAAAACCTCAGACCAAATGAGTTTTGGGATGTCCTTAAGAATATCATATATGAAGAAAACAAAAGGTAATTTAAAAGATAAGAAAATTAAAAAAGAAAAGAAAGACAAAAATGGATGTCAGAAGAGACTCTGCAATTTGCTCTTGAATGCAGGGTAGCAAGCAAATAGAAGAAATGATACACTAAAAAAGCTGAACAGAAGATTTCAAAGGTTTACTTGAAAAGGCAAAAATAAAGTATTACAGTGAAATGTGCACAGAGGTGGAGTTAGAAAACCAAAATAGAAGAACTAGTTCGGGATTTCTTATGCTTAAATGTAGAAAAATAGTAAGCCTCTAGTTGCATTATTGAAGGATTCTATGAAAAAATATTGAATGACCCAGAAAGAAAAAGAAGGTAGAAATAATACAGAGTCACTCTACCAAAAAGAATTGGTCGTTGTTCACCTATTTCAGGAGGTACCATATGATCAAGAACTGATGGTACTGAAGGAAGAAGTCAAAGTTGCAGTAACAGCATTGGTGAAGATCAAGGCTCTAGGAGCTCTGATGGTGTAGTGCCTAAGGCATTTGACCGCTAACCAGAAGGCTGGCAGTTCAAACCCACCAGCCACTCCTCGGAAGGAAGGCTAGGCAGTCTACTTCCGTAGTAATACTGCCTCAGAAACCCAAGGAGGGGTCGCTATGAGTCGGATCCAACTCCACAACAGTGTGTTTGGTTTGGTTTGGTTTGGTTTAGGAATTGATGGAATACCAATTGAGATGTTTTAACAAATGAATGCAGGACTGGAGGTGCTAAAAATCTATGCCGAGAAATTTGAAACACAGCACTTGGTCTGTCAACAGGAAAGGGATCAATGTTTGTGCCCATTTCAAAGAAAGGTGATTCAACATAATGTGGAAATTATTGAACAATATCATTAATATCATTGTTGTTGTTGTTATGTGCCGTCGAGTCAGACCCGACTCATAGCGACCCCTCCTTGGGTTTCCGAGGCAGTATCACTACAGAAGTAGGATTGCCCAACCTTCCTTCCGAGGAGTGGCTGG
>NW_006921649.1:2000382-2012155 GCF_000298275.1 Orycteropus afer afer
AGACTGGCCACTCAGAACACAGTCATCTGATCCCATCATGGGAACAACCACACAGAACTGGGGTCCAGCCAAGTTGACACACAGCTCCAACTATCACAATTGGAAACTTCCAGAAATTCAACCTGGATTCACAAGAGGAACTAGGCAAGCATAACATGGCTGATGTCAGATGCATCTTAGCTTAAGGCAAAGAATACTAAAAAGATGTTTATTGTGGTTTATTGACTATGGAAAGTCATTTGACTTCATGAGTTATAACAATCAATAACATTGCAAAGAATGGAAATTCTAGAACATTAAACTGTGCTCAAGAGGAACCTGAACATAGACCAAGAAGCTGTCATTCAAGCAAAACAAAAGGATACTGCATCATTTAAAATCTGGAAGGGTGAGCAACAGAATTGTATCTTTTCACCATATTTATTCAATCTGTATGCTGAGCAAATAATCAGAGAGGCTGGATTATAGAACCATTAAGAACTTGTGATATGCAGATGATACAAACTTGCTTGCTGAAAATGAAGATGACTTCTATCACTCACTCATGAAGATAAAAGACTGAAGCCTTCAGTGCGGATTACACTTTAACATAAAGAAAAGGAAAATGCTTACAAATGGACCAATAAGAAACAGCAAAATAAACGGAGAAAAGATTGAAGTTGTCAGACATTTCATTTCACTTCAACCCACAATCAACATCCATAGAAGCACCAGTCAGGAAATCAGACATTGTACCGCACTGGGCAAATCTGCTGCAAAAGACCTCTTTAAAGTGTTGAGGGGCAAAGATGTTCCTTTGAGGAGTAAGGTGTGCCTGACCTAAGCCATAGTATTTTCAGTCATCTCATAAGCATGTGAAAGCTGGAGAGTGAATAAGGAAGACTAAAGAAGAGTTGATACCTTTGAATTGTGATGTTGGTGAAGAATACTGAAAGTACCATCCACTGACAGAAGAATTAATAAATCTGTCCCAGAATAAGTGCAGCCAGAATGCCCCTTAGAAGAGAGAATGGCCAGATTTTATCTCACTTACTTTGGTTATGTTGTCAGAAAAAACTAGTCCATGGAGAAGGACATCAGTGAAAAAGGGAAAGGCCTTCAGTGGGATGGATTGACCCAATGAATGCCACAATGGGCTCAAGCATACAAAGATTGTGAAGATGGCACAGGACTGGGCCGTGTTTTGTTTTGTTGTACATAGGGTCTCTAGGGGTCATAGCCACCTTGATGGCACCTAACAACAACAGCAAATTATGCTTATATGGAATCTGTGGTAAATCAAGAGGCAGTTGTTCAAATAGAACAAGAGGATATCGGTATGGTTTAAAATCAGGAAAGGTGGCAACCTGTGATAGGTTGATAACACAACCTGGCTTGCTGAAAGCGAAGAAGACTTGAAACACTTAGTAATGAAGATCAAAGACTACAGTTTTCAACATGGATTACACCTCAACAAAAACGGAACTAAAATCCTCACAATTGGAACAAAATGCAACATCATGATAAACAGAGAAAATATTGAAGTTGTCAAGAAATTCATTCTACTTGAGTCTATAATCAGTGACCATGGAAGAAGCACTCAAGGAATTTTGGCTGCAAAAGATCTTTTTAAAGTGTTAGAAAACGAAGATAACAACACTTTGAGAACTAAGGTACACCACCCCAAGCCATGATATTTTCAATTGCCTCATGTGCATGTAAAAGCTGGACAATGAATAAAACCAAAGAATTGATCCTTTTAATTATGGTGTTTGCAAAGAATATTAAATAAACGTTGGCTGCCAGAAGAAGCAGCTTGGAAGAGTACAGCAAGAAAGCTCCTTAGAAAGAGAACAGTGACACATTGTCTCATGTACTTTGAAGATGTTATCAGGAGGAACTAGTCCCTGAAGAAGGACATCATGCTTTGTAGGGAGCAACAAAAAAGAGTTAGACTCTTTAATAGATCAATTGACTCTTTAACAGTGGCTACAACAAGTAGTTCACACCAAGCAATGATTGTGAGAATGATGCAGGACTGGTAACATTTTATTCATAAGGTCACTGTGATTTGTAAGCGATTCCATGACACGTAACAAACAATAATAAAGTAGGTATTTAATGTCAATTTCATTTTTATTTTAATTTGCACACCTTATTTGCTAATTAAGCTTTTTTTTTTTTTTTTCAAGTATTTATATGTTTACCAGGCATCTGTATATACAGATGGTAAATTGTGTATTCTAGGCTTTTGGATTTTTTGCTACTGGGTGATGTGTCCCTTTCTTATTGATTTATCGTTGTTGTTGTTAGATGCCATTGAGTTGTCTCTGACTCATAACAACCATATGCACAGCAGAACCAAACACTGCCTGGTCCTGCCCCAGCTCCATGATCCTTGCTACACTTGAGCCCATTGACACAGCCACTGTGGCAATCCATCTTGTTGAGGGCCTTTCCCTCCTTCATCAACCTTACCAAGCATGACACCCTTCTCTGGGAACTGGTCCCTTCTGACAGCATGACCAAAGTAGGTGAGATGATGTCTGGCCATTCTTGCTTCCAAGGAGCATTTCAGCTGCACTTCCTCCAGGACAGATTTGTTAGTTCTTTTAGCAGTTCATGGTACTGTCAGCATTTTTCACCAGCACCACAACTCAAAAGCATCAATTCTTCTTCAGTCTTCCTTACTCATTGTCCAGCTCTCACATGCATGTGAGGTGACTGAAAATATCATGGCTTGTGTCAGGCACAGCTTAGTCCTCAAGGAGACATCTTTGTTCTTCAGCACTTGAAAGAGGTCCTTTGCAGCCAATTTGCCAAGTGCAATATGTCATCTGATTTCCTCGGAAGAAAGGTTGGGCAATCTACTTCCATAATGATACTGCCTGAGAAACCCAAGGAGGGGTCACTATGAGTCAGGCCCAACTTGATGGCAAACAACAACAACAACAGCTTCCATTGGTGCTGATTGTGGAATCAAGTAATTTGAAATCGTGGAGAACAACAATCTTTTCTAATTTATCCTGATGATGTTTATTGGTACAATTGTGAGGATATTTGTTTTCTTTATGTTGAGATGTAATCCACACTACAAACGATAGTCTTTAATCTTCATCAGTAAGTGCTTCAAGTCATCTTCACTTTCAGCAAGCAAACTTGTGTCATCTGCATACAAGTTTGTTAATGAGTCTTCCTCTAACAGTGATGCCTGTTCTCTCCAGCTTCTTGGATTGTTTGCTCAGCATGAAGACTGAATAAGTGTGATGAAAGGATACTACTCTGATGCATTCTCTTCCTGATTTTAAACCATGCAGTTTCCCCTTGTTTTGTTTGAATGACAGCTTCCTGGTCTATGTACTGGTTCCTCATGAGTATAATCAAGTGTTCTGGAATTCCCGTTCTTCTCAATTTTACCCACAATTTGTTGTGACCCACACATTCAAATGCTTTTACGTAGTAAAAAAAGCACAAGTAAACATCTTTCTGGTGTTCTTTGCTTTGAGCCAAGATCCATCTGACGTCATTAATGATATCCCTCATTCCGCATCCTCTTCTGAATCCAGCTTGCACCTCTTCAAGTTCTCTGTTAATGTACTGCTGCAACCATTTTTGAATTATCTTCAGTAAGATCTTTCTGGCATGTGATGTTAATGATATTGTTCAATAATTTCCATATTCTGTGGGATCACCTTTCTTTGTAATGGACACAAATATGGATCTCTTCCAGTCAGTTGGCCAGGTAACTGTCTTCCAAATCTCTTGGCATAGCTAAGTGAGTGCCTCCAGCGGGGCATCTGTTTATTGAAACGTCTCAGTGGGTAATCCACCAATTCCTGGAGCCTTGTTCTTCACCAATTCTTTCAGTTCAGCTTCAACTTCTTCCTTCAATACCATTGCTTCTTGAACATATGCCACCTTCTGAAATGGATGAAGATCGACCAATTCTTTTTGGTACAGTGACTGTGTATCTCTTCCATCTTCTTTTGATGCTTCCTGCATCATTCAATATTTTGCCCATAAAATCTTTTAATATTGCATCTTGAGGCTTAAATTTTTTCCTCAGTTCTTTCAGCTTGAGGAATGCTTAACATGTTCTTCTCTTTTGGTTTTCTAACTCCAGATCTTTGCACATTTCATTATATTAATTGGCTTTGTCTGCTTGAGCTGCTCTTTGAAATCTTCTGTTCAGCTCTTTCATCTTGTCATTTCTTCCATTTGCTTTAGCCACCCTCTGCTCAAGGGTAAGTTTCAGAGTCTCTTCTGTCTTCCATTTTGGTCTTCTTTTCTCATCTTTTTAATGACTTCTTGATTTTTTCATGTATGATGTTCTTGATGTCATCCCACGGTTCTTCAGGTTTCCAGTCATTGGTGTTAATGCATCAAATCTCTTCTTTATATGGTCTCTAAATTCAGGAGGGATATATTCAAGGTCATATTTTGGCTCTCTTGGACTTGTTTTACTAATCTTCAACTTCAAGTTGAACTTGTGTATGAGCAATTGATGGTTTCTTCCACTATCAGCTCCTTGTCTTGTTTTAGCTGAAGATATTGAGCTTTTCCATCACCTCCTGACACACATGTAGTCAATCTGATTCCTGTATACTCCTTCAAGTGAAGTCCATGTGTATAGCCACCATTTGTGTTGTTGAAAAAAAGTATATGCAATGAATAAGTCATTGGTCTTGCAAAATGCTATCATGCAATCCCCAACATTATTTCTGTCACCAAGGCCAAATTTACCAACTACCAGTGATTCTTCTTTGTTTCCAACTTTTGCATTCCTGCCACCAGTGATAATCAACACATCTTGATTGAATGTTTGGTCAATTTCAGACTGCAGAAGTTGATAAAAATCTTAAATGTCTTCATCTTTGGCTTTGGTGGTTGATGCATAAATTTAAATAATAGTCATGTAAACTGGTCCTCCTTTTAGGTGTATGGATATTATCCTATTACTGACAGCATTGTGCTTCAAGAAACAGATCTTGAAACATCCTTTGAGATGATGAATGCCATGTGATTCCTCTTCCATTTTTCATTCCTGGCATAGAAGATCATATGGTTTTCTGATTCAAATCATATTATTTTTATTTTGGCCCAAATAAGTCCATTTCAATTATTATATTATTATTTTGGCCCAAATAAGTCCATTTCAACTCACTAATGCCTAGGATATCAATCTTTAGGTGTTCTGTTTCCTTTTTAACAACTTCCACTTTTCCTAGATTCATACTTTGTACATTCCATGTTCCGATTATTAATGCAGCTGTTCCTCCTTAACTTAAGTTGTGCCATGTCAGCAAATGGAGGTCTCAAAAACTTTAATTTATCCATATCAGTAAGGTTGTTTGTCCTCAGATGATGCAGGTCTTTTCCAGTTGTATTTTGAGAGCCTTGCGACCTAAGTGGCTCATCATCCTGCACTGTATTGGACAATGTTTTTGGGCTATTCATAAAGTTTCCCAGTAATGTATCAGACAGTATTTCTCTACTATTCATAAGGTTTTCCCTGGAAATTCTTTGAGAAGTGGCTGGCCTCTTCTTTCTTCCTAGTTTGCTCAGTCTGTAACCTGTGTTGAAACCCACCCACCATGTGCAACCCTGCTTATGTTTGAAACATCAGTGGCACATCCTCAAGCCTCCCAGCAACATGCAAGCCACCACACTACAACAAACTGACAGACAAGTTTGTTTCCCTTTGTTGTTTGAAATCTCTTCACCTTCCCTTTTCCTGGATTCCTGCCACAGTTCTGTTTGCTCTGTCCTCCTCCTGGCTTGGTTTTCCTTTCCTCTGCTTCCCCGTCTCTTGGGGGTGGGGCCTGGGTCCCTCCCCTTACGTGGATCCTTGCTGCTGCTCTCTCTGTCTTGTCCCCCTAGCTTGGTTTTCCTTTCCCTCCTTTCTCCAAATTCTATTGATTTATAGAAAATTTAAAAATATATTATGGTCACATAATTTCTATAACAGTATATGTTACACAAGAATGCTTGTGGTAAATTGATTGAAGTGCTTGGCTGCTAACCAAGAGGTTGGGAGTTTGAATCCACCAGCTGTTTCATGGGAGAAAGATATGCCAATCTGCTTCCAAATAGATTTACAGTTTTAGAAAGCACATGAGACAGTTCTAGTCTGTCACATAAAGTCACTATGAGCCAGAATTGACTCAATGGCAACAAAAATGGATGTCTTCTCCTGTATTAGTTAGGTAGTGAAGGTCTAATCACATAAATCAAATGAAGCGGGGTGGGGTTGAGTAGCACTTTTAATAAATTGCTAGATGATTGGTAAACTACAGCTTTTGTTATTGTTGCTAGGGTGCCGGCTGTCAAGTTGGTTCTGACTCACAGCAGCCCTTTGTATGACAGAACAAAACAATGTCCAGCCCTGCACCATCCTTACAATCTTTGCCATGCTTGAGCCTATCATCACACCCACTGTATCAATCCATCTCATTGAAGGTCTTTCCCTTTTTTTCCTCTGTCCCTCTACTTTAACAAACATGATATCCTTCTCTAGAGACTGGTCACTTCGGGCAACATAACCAAAGTATGAGAGACAAAATCTGTCCATTCTCACTTCTAAGCAGCACATCTAGTATGTCTTTAATTCCTTGAATACGGACCTCACAGACTCTTGAAATAGGTTGGCAATTCATTCTCCTCAGATTCCTGCTAATGTAATGTCATATTTTGGTAAATGTTTTGAGGCAAACTTCTTTCCTAGTGGGAATTTGTTTTCTAAGCACCATGATTATTGGAGACAGTGCTTTCTGCCTTTTAGATGTTTCTGGACATGCCTCTTACCTTCCTATATTCCCTCATGTTTCAGTTAGGGGCAACTGACCATGTGTTTGGCACATTTTTAGATTCTAATCTATAATGCCAGTTAGCCAGACCATCAGTACTTATTTACTTTTTCCTTTTCTCTTAATATAGTTGCTCCTCTCAGCCAAGCCTAAATCTTAGCCTAACCAGAATTAACAAAAACTCAAAAACAAAACTCACTGCTGTCGAGTTGATTTCAATTCATAGTGATCCTCAATGGGATTCCAAACCTGTAAATTTTTATGGAAGCAAACCAAGTCATCTTTTTTCCACAGAGCAGCTGGTGGATTTGAACCAATGACCTTTGGTTAGCTACCAAATGCCTAAACCTCTACACCACTAGAGCGCCTTTTAATGCATCAAGTTGTCTTCTTTTTTTTTTTCTAAACAATAAACTAATTATAAATTTAATAAATTAAGTATTATTTAGTAGTCTTTCATGCACTTACTATGCCATTGTTATCCTTCTGTGATCTACTCTATCAAAGCCAGAAAGAGAAATCTCAGAATAGCCACTTTCTAAAAGTGCACTATCTCATTTTCATCTTTAATTGTCAATTCACCAAGTACTTTACTTTTCAAAAAGCTTATTTTTGTCTAGATACAGTTTATTTTTCAGTCCATATAAAAGTATAAACCTTTTTCTTGATATTCACTCCAGATTTTCTATTATATCATGCCCACAAAACATATTGCATTTTGTGTAAAATATAATTCTCTGGAAGCCTATAATTCATTTTATTATCCTCTGTGAGTGTCATATGAAGTTTTAGAGGCACAAAAGTCCATGAAAAGAGCAGGGGAAATGCCCAGTGAAAAGAGGCCTGGTGACATAGACTTTAAATGTGCAATTGTTCTGATGCCAGATTTCCTCCCAAACAGTGCCAATTGGCAGACACAGAAATCCTCACCTCCTCCCAGTGTTAAACTCAGCAGTCAAAAACTAGATGTAGTGGGAAGTGTTGATTTAACACCAGGAAAGAAGCATGATCTGAGGCTAGCTTTAGTAAACATTTAAAAGAAGGTTTTTAAGAGTGTTAGCTTAAAAGGCAGACAGAAGGACAGAGAATAATAGCAGTGGAGCAAAGATGAGAGAGTGTAGGAGTGTGAGGAGAACCTCCATGATTGACAAGGAGGAAGAAAGAAGCTCTGAATATTCAAGAGCAAAACTTCATTTTCAATATGTTTCCAGCCCTGCACGCACAGTGCTTTAGCATTAGCCTGCTAATTGAAAAGTAGGCAGTTCGAACGCAGAAGACAGTCTGTGGAAGAAAGTTGTGGCAGTCTGATTCCATAAGGACTACCACCTTGAAAAATCCCATGAGGCCATTCTATTCTATCCTATATGGTCTCTATAAATCAGAATGGACTTGAAGGCAATGGGTTTGGTTTATTTAGCTTTGCATTACATTGAATTGAATGAGACTACCTATGTAGCCACTTGTATGTATGCAAAGAACACATGTATGTACATAAATGTTTGCTTAATATATTACAAAAAAGACAAATACATGCATATTATCTGTACATATAATTGTGTATATTTGAGATATATTTTCAAAATATAAATATTTTTTGGAGTATAGAAAAGTTTTTATGGTGGTGTACTCATTGCTAGAAATAGAAGAAAAACCAAAAACCAAATCCACTACCACTGAGTTGATTCCAAATCATCGTGACTCTAAAGGACAGAGTAGAACTGCTCCATATGGTTTCCTAAGGCTGTAAATCTTTACAGAAGCATACTACCTCATCCCCATCCTCTTTATAGCTGAATTCTTTAATCAATACACCACCAGAACTCCTCACAAAGAAGGTTATGCTTAATTTCCTTGATGAATGACCTCTTTATCCACAGTTGTATTTGAATCAAAATGCATTGTCCCAGACACTATTGGTAATGTAAATATGGATATTCCAAAGAGAGTGCTTTAAATAAATTCTTAGTCTGTTAAAAGGAGAAAGATACATGAAGATATAATTAAAATACAGTATATAAGGTACTGCAATATGATTATGTAAAGTAGTAGCAAGGAGTAGAGAGTTTTTAAATCTACTGAGAAGAGTAAGATAATGCTTCAAAGAGGAGGCAACATCCAAATTGGAGTTAGGAATGAAAATAAATTTTTATATATTCATAGTTCCTCCCTTTTTCTCTCTCTCTCTCTGTCTCTGTGTCCCTCCTGTCCTTCTGAAAATATTAATTCTAACAAAGAGTAGTTATTTAATACCCTGCTTATAGTTCTTTGCTATCATATGGGCAATATATGAAAAATTGATGATACGTTCCACATAAGTATACATTTTATCATAAAATTATAGTGGAGACCCTTTCTTTTAAGTTTCATATACAGTTTGGTTCTTTAGCAAATACATACTTTATTCTTCTTCAAAAGTGTCTTTACTATTTTTGAGACTTTTTTCTATTATATTGTTTTTAGGAAAATTTGGTATATTCTAGGAAAAATTCTGAGGAGACATTTAATGAAATTGCCTTGGATTTATAGATTGATATGGTAGAATGGATATTGGCATGATTTTGAGTCTCAGCATCCATGAAAATGCTATTTAAAAAAAAAAAACCTCACTGCTGTCAAGTCAATTTTGACTCATAGCGACCCCTCCTTGGGTTTCCGAGGTGGTATCACTACAGAAATAGATTGTCGAACCTTCCTTCCGAGGAGTGGCTGGTGGGTTTGAACCGCCAGCCTTCTGGTTAGCAGTCAAGTGCCTTAGGTACCACACCACCAGAGCTCCTATGAAAATGGTATATCTGATATATATTCCCATTATTGAATTTCACATTTTATTAGACTTATTTAACATAATGTTTTTGGCTTTATTATTATAAAATATTTTCTAATTGTTGTTATTGGAGTAAGGAATTTCCATCTTTTCAATCTATTGATTATGTAGCCAGACTTCTCAATAAAAATAATTCTTGTTAGTTATAATATTTTATATGTAATTTCCGCTGGGATTCTATTGGTATTACCTATGAGCAATGCAATTTTGTTCCTTAGTTTTCATTCTTTACAACTATTTCTACTTTCATACCTTATTCTAGAACAATATTGAATACTATACTAATTGATACAGTGACCATTCTTATAATATTTTAGATTTTAAGAGGAATAGTTCTAACTTTTCATTAATGAGATGTTTGATGTAGCTTTTAGGTAGACAGTGTTTACAAATTTTAATGTATTTTTTTCTCTGTCTAGTTTTTATCTAGAAGTTGTGTTAATCCTAAATGATTAGAATTTATCAAGCACTCTTTTGGCTTTTATCCATGATACTAAATGTTAGGTTTTACCCTGAGTAGGTATTTTCATCAATGTATGCGTATGATGCGAACAAATCCTGTATCTTTTTACTCTCCCCTTCAAATGAGGAAGAAGTGGTTACAGTGATTCAAATCATGATACACAACCTTCCAAAGTTAGCAAACATTGGCCAGAAGTTGAATGTTTTTCTTGGACTGAACTTGAACTCATAGTAGAAGAACTTTTACTCTTTTTAACAAATTTATTGATTTACGATGAAATGTGTATTTATTTCCTTGGCAATAAAAAATAGCAATTTTAATAGAAGAAAACAATTTCATTCTCCTTTACTATGCCACATAAAGGCATAGATACTTGGAATTTAAATCGGTGTATTTTACTGAATGTTTTTTCTTTTCCTCTATCCTTTACCATTTAATTATCATTGATACTCACAGGATTAAGACGACATTTTATTTTTCTTCCCGTTTGAAAAAAAAAAAAATCCCCAAACTAAAAGGGAAGGACTTTTTCTTCCATTTATAAATTTCATGATGTGATAGTTTATTTGTGGCTCAAGTTTGGCCTCTTAGAAGTATGCTTTAGCCATTTAGTGGCTTTTCAAATCTGATCCTTGTGAAAGCTTTTGCAATTTGCATTATTTCTGTGAACAGATTCCATCTGAGGTTTTAGTACATCTCCATAGTATTCTGTCTGGCTACTGTTGTCATTCTTTTAATTGGTTGCATTTCAGTAGTGGCAGAACCACAGCTTTTATTGAGAATCATTTGGAGAGAATAAACTTATAAAATGTAACCTATCTGTGTAGAAGTGATTAATATGCATTACAATCTCTGAAAATTCTAAGCCTTATCTTTCCTCACTTTTGTTTTGTGGCAACAAGACAAGCTTGGTTAGAGTATAGTAAAAATTGCTTAGTGAAATCTTCAAACATAACCTGAATTAATTGGTGGGTAAATTACAATAACTTTGATGACATAAAACATAAAGAAAAACTTTCTTTTACACAAAAACATTTTGACATTCTGTCTGGTTTCATAATATATCATGTTACTCCCAAATATAAATTCCTTGGCTATCTGTTTTCATAGCTACACTACCCCCAGCTTTGAGAGCAGTACTTAACACCTGAGGGGATCTCAATAGACATTTATTGAATGAATTAAATAATAAGTTAATGAATGGTGGTTGTTGTTTTTGTTGTTAGGTGCCATCCAGTCAGCTCCTACACATGGAAACTCAGTGTATGAAACTCAGTATGAAACACTGCCCAGCCCTGCACTATCCTCACAAACCTTATTATACTTGAGCCCATCGTTGCAGCCCTGGCTTAATCCATTTTGCTGAGGGTCTTCCCTACTTTGCTGACCCTCCTCTTTACCAAGTATGATATCTTTCTTAAGGGAAAGAATGATCACTTCTGACAACATAACCAAAGCAGATAAGAAGAAGTCTGGCTATTCTTGATTCCAAGGAACATTCCAGCTGTAATTCTTCAAGGACAGTTTTGTTCATTCTGGCAGTCCATGGTATTTTCAGTATTCTTTGCCAACATCACAATTCAAAGCCACCAATTCTTCTTTGGTCTTCCTCATCCATTGTCCAGCTTTCACACTTATATGAGGTGATTGAAAATACCACAGCTTTAGTTAGGACACTTTAGTCTTCAAAGGGACATCTTT
>NW_006921649.1:2015292-2025033 GCF_000298275.1 Orycteropus afer afer
TTCTTTCTCTAATTGTTGGAGATGTTCATTTAAAGTGTTGATTTTGGCTCTTTCTTTAAAGAGGTCTTTTGCAGATTTTCCCAGTCCAAAAGAACATTTGATTTCTTGACTCCTGCTTCCCTGAAAGTTAACTGTGGATCCAAGTGAAATGAAATCCCATACAATTTCAATCTTTTCTGCATTTATCGTGATGTTGTTTATTGTTCAGTTGTGAGGATTTTTGTTTTCTTTATGTTAAGTTGTAATCCATAGTGAAGGCTTTGATTTTCATGAGTAAGTGCTTCAAGTCATCTCCACTTTTAGGAGGGAGACAAGGTTGTGTCATCGACGTATCACAGGTTGTCAATGAGTCTTCCTCCAATCCTGATTCTGTGTTCTTCCTCATATAGTCCATCTTTTCAGATTATTTGCTCAGTATACAGATTGAATAAGTATGGTGAAAGGATGCAACCCTGATGAACAGCCTTTCTGATTCTAAACCATGCAGAACCCTTGTTCTTTTTGAACAACAGCCTCTTGGTTTATGTACAGATTCCTCAAAAGCACAAATGATTATTCTGGAATTTTAATTTTTTACAGTGTTATCCATAAATGGTTATGATTTGCACAGTCAAATGCTTTTGCATAGTCAATAAAAACACAGGTAGACATCTTTCTGGTATTTGCTTTCAGCCAAGAAGCAGCAATGATATCCCTTATTAAATGACCTCTTCTGAATCTGACTTGTATTTCTGGAAGTTCCCTGTCAATATACCATTGCAACTCTGTTTTAATTATCTTCATCAAAATTTTACTTGCTTGTGATACTAATGGTATTATTCAATAATCTCCATATGATACTAATGGTATTATTCAATAATCTCCACATTCTATTGGATCATCTTTCTTTGGAATGGGGACAAATATGGATCTCTTCCAGTTTGTTGGCCAAGCAGTTGTCTTCCAAATTTCTTGGTACAAATGAATAAGCACATCCAACACTTCAACCATTTGTTGAAACATCTCAATGGGTAGTCTGTTGATTCCTGGAGGCTTGTTTTTATTTTTTTGCCAATTCCTTCAGTGCATCTTCAACTTCTTCCTTCAATACCATTAGTGCTTGATCATATACTACCTCCTGAAATAGTTGAACATCTACCAATTCTTTTTGGTATGGTAGTTGTGCCTTCCTTCCATCTTCTTTTGATGTTTCCTGTATCATTCAATATTTTGCCTATAGAATCTTTCAATATTGTAATTTGAGGTTTGAATTTTTTCTTCAGTTCTTTCAGCTTTGGAAATGTCAAGCATATCCTTCCCTTTTGGTCTTCTCTTGCCATGTCTTGGTACATTTCATTATAATGTTTTACTTTGTCTTCTTGAGCTCCCTTTTGAACTCTTCAGTTCTTTTAGCTTGTCATTTGCTTTACCTACTCTCTGTTCAAGAGCAAGTCTCAAAATCTCATCTAATACTCATTTTGACCTTTTTTTTTTTTCCTTTCTTGTCTTTTTATTGACCTCTTGCTTTCTTCATGTATGATGTTCTTGATGTCATCCCGTAATTCTTCAAGTTTTCGGTTATTGGTGTTCAATGCATCAAATCTATTCTTCAGATAGTCACTAAATTCAGGTGGGGTATAATTGAGGTCATATTTAGGCTTTCATGGACTTGCTTTAGTTTTCTTCAGTTCAACTTGAACTTTTGTATGACAATTGATGGTATGTTTCACAGTCAGCTCCTGGCCTTGTTTTAATTGAAGATATTGAGCTTCTCCATCACCCTTTTCCACAGATGTATTCTATTTGATTCCCGTCTATTCCATCTGGTGAGTTCCATATGTATAGCTGCTGTTTATGTTTTTGAAAAAAATGTATTTGCTCTGAATAAGTCATTGGTCTTGCAAAATTCTATCATGTAATCTCCAGTATAATTTCTACCACCAAAGCCATATTTTCCAACTACCCTTGATTCTTCTTTGTTTCCAACTTTTGCATTCCCATCATCAGTAGTCATCAATATATCTTGATTGAATGTTTGGTCAATTAACAATTATATCATTCTTATTTATAATACCTACTACATTCTAGGAAACTCTGGTAGCATAGTGCCTAAGGCACTTGACTGCTAACCAGAAGGCTAGCGATTCAAACCCACCAGCCACTCCTCGGAAGGAAGTTTGGGCAATCCAAGAAGGGGTTGCTATGAGTCGGGTCTGACTTGATGGCACATAGCAACAACAACAACTACATTCTAAGTTATTTAGTTTTTATATTATGCTTAGTTTCTTATTTGTCTCTGACAATGATAGATAATATTAAAATAGTATTCCTCAATATCAAAATCATATTGGGTGTTTTCTAAGTGATAGACTCTGTAGTTAGCACTAAAAAAAAAAAAAAAAAAAAATTACTAAGTCAACTCTGATTCTTGATGACTCCATCTGTGTCAGACCAGAAGGGTTTTCTTTTTTAATTTTCATTGTGATTTAGGTGAAAGTTTAAAGAGCAAATTAACTTTCCATACAGCAGCTCACAAACACTTTGATTTATGACATTGGCTGCAATTTCCCAAAATGGAACAGCTCCCCTCCCTCTTCCTCCCAAGTAACACCTCTTCCCTGTGTCCATCCCTCACTCATGCCCCCTGAGCTGTCTCCCTGTACATACACTGACCTTCTATTCTCCCATGATTGTTCCCTCCAAGGAGTGTATCTGCCTAGTGTAAATGTTCACCTCATATGCTTGTTTTTTGTTTGGCTGGAAGCCACAGGAGTGGGTTCAATTCCAGATATGAAGGGCATCTATGGGCCATAGTCTCAGTGGTTTCATTAGGCTCTATCAGACTAACAAAACTGGTCCCTTTTTTTTTTTTTTCTTTCTGATGATTTTGCCTTTTATTCCGAATTGTTCTCCCATTCTATCCATCTATCCAGGATCTCCTACATAGATCTCCCTCTGAGTGGTTGACAGTGGTAACTAGGCACCATCTAGTTTTTCTGGTCTCATAATCGTATAGGCTGAGGATTGCATGGTATACCATTTGCTTAGACTAATTATTTCCATGAATCTTTGGTTTTCTTTATTCTTCCTTGCTCTGAATGAGGAGAGACCCATTGTTGCATCTAGATGGCCCCTTGCAAGCTTTTAAGATCCCAGATGCTCCTTACCAAAGTAGGATGTGGAACAATGTTTTGTGTAGTGTGTTATGCCAAATGAGCTTCATGTCCCCTGCGACTATGGTCCCAAGCACACAGGTCCAACTACTCAGTCCCTCTGGGTAGCTGGCTGTGGCCAAGAAGTGACTACTAACTTGTCTCTTGTTAGCTCTACTATATACCTGGGAATTATTACAGAACGTTGTTGTTGTTATGTGCTGTCGAGTCAGACATGACTCATATCCACCCCTCCTTGGGTTTCCAAGGCTGTATCACTATGGAAGTAGATTGCCCATCTTCCTTCTGAGGAGTGGCTTGTGGGTTTGAACCGCTAACCTTCTGGTTAGCAGTCAAGTGCCTTTTAGGCACTACACTACCAGAGCTCCTTATTACAGAACATACCAATACAATTGTAGAAACATTGTCTGCCAACCCTAAACATGGTCTTGAGCACACTCCGCCTGCATAGACATACCTAATAGTTCAGCCTGTCCACACATTTATTCACCCATAGAAAATGTTGGCCTTCACTGATAATGCAATACTGTATGTGCGAAAAGGTTCTTTTTTTTTTTTTTTGTCTGTACATCCCATGTACCTCTTTATGACTTCCTCTTCTTTAGTGCCACCATGTTGATCATTCACTTTGGTACATTGCCCTTCTCTTCACCCAAAATCAGTACTTGTCTCTACCTATCTAACAGTGTTCCTTTCCCTCCCCCCCACCCCTGGTAACCAACAACAACAAAAATCCCTTCCATATATAAACCTCGGAAGGAAGATGGGGCAATCTACTTCCATAGTGATACTGCCTCGGAAACCCAAAGAGGAGTTGCTATGAGTCGGGTCCGACTAGACAGTACATAACAACAACAACAATATATAAGCCTTACCTTGACTTTTTACAATAATGGACTAATATAATATTTATCCTTCTGTGATTGACTTATTTCACTCAGCATAATGTCCTCCAAGTTCACCTATGTTGTGCAGTGTTTTGCAGATTCTACGTTATACATTAGGGTTGTATACTATTCCATTGTGTCCATGTATCCTAATTTGGTTATCCATTGTTCTTTTGATGGGCACCTAGGTTATTTCCATCTTTTGGCTATTGTAAATAGTGTTGCGATGAACATAGGTCTGCATATATCTGTTCTTGTCCAGGCTCTCACTTCTTTAGGATATATGCCTAGTAATGAAATGTCTGGGTCAAATGATATTTCCAGTTCCAACTTTTTAAGGAATCACCATACTGCTTTCCACAGTGGTTATATTATTTGACAGTCCCACCAGTAGTGTATGAAAGTCCCAATCTCTCTGCATCCTCACCAGCATTTGTTGTTTTCTGTGTTGTTGGACATTGCTACTCATGCTGTGGCAAAATGGTATCTCATTGTTGTTTTGATTTGCGTCTCTCTAATGGCTAATGATCGTGAGCATTTCTTCATATGTATGTTGGCCACCTGAATATCCTCTTTGGTGAAAAGTCTATTCATGTCTTCAGACTAGAAAGATTTTCAATGGCTGATTTTTCAAAATTAGACTACCAGGCCTTTCTTCTAAGGCACCTATGAATGAACTTAAATCTCCAATATTTGCAACTGAGTTCCTTAACCATATGCACCACCAAGGGACTTATAGTAACCACTACATAATATATATTATTTCAACTAATGCTCACGAAAACTATATAATAGATACAACTATTATCATTTACAGGTAGCTGAAGCTTAGAAATCATAAGTACTTTGTGTTCAGTAGTGCACTGAAAATGTATCAAGGTTATACTTTGTACACTTGTCCTTCTGCTTCTGAAAACAGAGCCCTTTACTTTGTGCTTCTGAAATCATATCACCTCTTCAGTTCTAATAATCTATTTATTGTCCTTCCTCAGTGTCAGGAAGAGAATTAAGCTTATTGAAATGAAAATGTTCATGGTGTTTTTCATATAGCAGCATTATTTTGGAGTGTTTAGCTGCTTTTAAAAGCATCCATGAAAGTGTGCCAATTACTCTGAAGATAGCATCAACAACAGAACATATTTCTAATTATAAGGAGTAAAAATATGTATGTTGTTGTTATGTACCATTGACTCAGACCCGACTCATAGCAAACCTTCCTTGTGTTTCCGAGGCAGTATCACTATAGAAGTAGATTGCCCAACCTTCCTTCTGAGAAGTGGCTGCTGGGTTTGAACCACCAGACTTCTGGTTAGCAGTCAAGTACCTTAGGCACTATGTTACCAGAGTTCCTAAAAGTATGTATATGTATGTATATGTGTGTGTGTGTGTGTGTGCATATATGTATATTTTTTCCATTTTCTCTACAGACAAGAACCTGAAAAAATACATGCATTTACATTTAAAAAATATCATATCTAAGTATATCTCTCATGCATCCCCATATTTCATTACTTATCGTTCAATTGTAAAAATGTGGGCAGTTTAGTGATGAAGATGATTTTCAAATAATAACATGATTCACTAGAAATAATGTAACAAAAGGGTCAGGAATTAGACATGAGAGCAGGATGACAATATCCTTTTATTCATTATATCATTTTCTTTTGGCAAAAAATCTGAGTGATTAATTAAGGCCTTGATCTTTTTCATCTTGAGAAGATCACAAGCCTCAGACGTATCCTTACATGTGTGACCGCGTGTTCTTTGCCTTTCTGCTCCTTTGGTTTGCCGTTTCTTTTATGGAATGTCTGTTGAGCGATCACTGAACTCTGATATTTTATTCTCTTTTCAAATCAAAGTATTAATTCTGGGCAGGTGGCTGTTCTTGGCAAGGAGAAGAAAAGGTATCCCTTAGTTGTCGAAGTCTTTCTCTGAGGGTTCTAATTGACAAGGGAACTCTTTACAGGTGATTGAAAGAGTTCACTTGTGTGGGAAATCTGTAGTATCTTTGTTGCTTTCTGCATGCAGATGACAAGCTTCTACTAGCTTCAGAGCTTCACTTTCTCCAGGTTCAAGGACTTGTAGGATTTCCATCCATTCAATTTGGTCCAAGCCAGTGAACTAGTCTCATCTCCAGCATTTCCATAGGCAGACCAATCTGCCCTTATCACAATAGTGATGCCAGAAGCTTTGCCAGTTACAAGCTGGCTTATATTTATTGATGGGCTGATATTTGGGAAGGGACTAAGATATATAGATATATAGATATATATATAGATATATAGATATATATAAAATGTTTATATAAATATATGTGTGTATATGTATAAATGTGTGTGTGTGTGTATATATATATATATAATTCAATTCTATTAAAACTAAACATCCCCTCCCAAGCTCTTCCTTTCACACTGAGCTCAGTTTCTGTGTGTGAAGCCTCTGGGAGAGAGAACTGAAGTAATTGAATAGGATTAGACAAGCCAGCAGAGCAAAGTCACATTCCATGAGGTGTTTTCAGCATTGAGTAGATGAATTGTAATTATTTAAGGATTAGCGCAAGCCTGCGATGAGGTCCATTCTGAATACTCTTCACCGTGTATAAACAAAAGCAAGAAGTAGTAATATAGGCTGTTTAAGCTTCTTTTTATCTTTAATAGATTTCTGTTAGGGCTGTGTGAATTTGAAAAACTGCTGCCATAGTGAGCAAGCCCACTCATTGTGTTTCAATAAAAAGTTAGGCCAACTAAACCCGCAAGTCTATGGAGAGAGCTTAATTAAGGCTACTTCCTTTACTGTAATTTACTGGGACAGCACTTTAGTTTATGCCATGGGCCAGGGGAATTGGACCATCATTTTGTGTTTTTTTAACTTTTTGTTTTAGGATTATTTTAGATATATGGAAAACTTGAAATGATAATAGAGTTCCCATATACTCTGCACCATTCTTTCTCCTCTTTTTAATATATTATATTACTATGGGGGAGCTCTGGTAGCATAGTGTCTAAGGCACTTGACTGCTAACCAGAAGGCTGGCTGTTCAATCCTACCAGCCACTCCTCAGAAAGAAGATGGGGCAATCTACTTTCGTAGTGATACTGCTTCGGAAACCCAAGGAGGGGTCGCTATGATTTGGGTCCTACTCAATGTCACATAACAACAACAACACATTACTATGGTACATTTACAACAATTAAAGGAAAAACGTTGATACATTTTCATGAGCTAAACTCTATACTCCTTTGGTATTTTATTAGTTTTTCCCTAATGTCCTTTTTCAGTTCCAGGATTGCATCCAGGATACTACATTACACTTAGTCCTCATTTCTCTTTGGCTGTGACAGTGTCCCAAGCATTTCTTGTTTTTTGGTGATCTTGATGGTATTGAAAAATACCAGTGAGACAATTTTATAGACTCTCTCTCAATTTGAGTTTTGTTTATATTTTTCTTGTGATTAAACCTGGGGTTATGGCCTATTAGGATGAAGACTCTAGAGATAAATAATCATTCTTATGACAGTGTATCACATGACTTTTTACTGACAATATTAACCCTGGCTAAGACAGTTTTGCCAGAATCCTCTATGGCAAAAGTGCTTTTTTATTTTCCCTTTTCTAAACTATACTCTTTGAAAGAATGTCATTGAGTACAAGCCACGCTTAAAAGGTATGGAGTTATAGTACATCATTCTGATGAAGGAGTACCTATATAAATTATTTAGAATTCTATATGCGATATTTGTTTTTTGTTCTCTATCCCATTTATTTATTTAGTCTATGGTTTATTTTTGATTCATATGGATTCATTGATATTTATACTTGAGTTATAATTCAATGCTACATTATTTTATTGCAACTTTGGCCAATGGAAGTTCTTTCACTTGGTGCACTTGTCTGATCGAACAAGGGGTGGACTACTCAGTAAGAAAGGTAAGCACAGGCTCACTTGTGCTTACATACTAATCTGTACTAAACAATTTCACATCTCATTATTAACTGAAGATTAGTAAGGAAGGACAAGTAAGTCCATACATTGCTTGTGTACTGGGTACTCCACCTCTAACTGGGATTGGAAATTTGAAAAGCTTTGATTCTGTACAAAGGTTCTGTGAGGTTGGGACAGAGACAGATGCCAGCCATATCTAGAAGGAGAATCTCTGACATGGTGAAATATGTGAAATTGTCCACTGTGGATTAGGTAGTACGCACACTTAAGCCTGTGCTTACTTTGATCATGGGGTAATCAAACACTGGCACATATTTCTATGATAATTGTTTATTTTGACATTTAATTACTTCTTGGAACTAATAGATGTTCCAGTAACATCTTGTGTATTCCCTGCCTAGAGTCAGCCATTTCTTTAAGGATCCCTGGTTACTGATATTTTATTTCATTTATCTTCTTTTTTATATTTATTATTTTATTTCTTCTGTTTTTTATAGGCTTAGTTTGGTCTTCTTTTCTATTTCCTCAACCTATAAAGTTTGGTAATTGATTTGAGAGACTTCTTTTTTTTCATGTAGGTATTTACTGCTATAATTTTCCTCTGACCACTGATTTTGCTTCATCCCAGTTTGGTATGTTCAGTTTCAATTTTCATTAGTCTCTCAGTCTCTTCCAGTGTCCATTGTGATTGATTATTTCTTCTTTGACTGATTTTTTTTTCAAGAGTATGTTTTTCAATTTCTAAATATTTATGAATTTTTCACCTTATTTTCTGTTATTGATATCTATCTTTATTTCATTGTGGTCAGAGGATATTATGTGTCATTTCAATGTCTTCAACTTTATTGAGACTTGTTTTGTGGACTATCATAAGATCTATTTTGGAGAATGTCCCATATTTACTAGAAAATAATGCATATTCTTCTGTTGTTGGGTGGAGTCTACATGTTTGTGAGGTCTAATTGGTTTATAGATATATAGATAGATTCCATCATGTTGACTCAGACTCATGGTGACCTTATTTACAACAGAATAAAATGTTTCTGGAATCATCCTCACAATGACTAGCATGTTTGAGATCATGTTTTAGCTACTTTGACAATCTATGTCACCAAGGGTGTCCCTCAACCCTACTGGCCCTCCATTTTACCAAATACTATGTGTTCTTCCAGCAATTATCTTTCTTGATGTTATACCCAAAGTAAGTGAGTGGAATATTCTATTGTGATCCATAAAGCTTCCATTGGCTAATTTTTAGAAATTATTTAGAAAATTCAGAAATCAGCCAGTCTTTCTTCCTTGTCTATCATAATCTTGAAGCTCTGTTGCAACTTGTCCATCATGGCTGACCCTGCTGTTAATAGAAATACTTGTAGCAAAAATTCCAGCATCGCAGTAACACACAAGCCACAACAGTATGATAAACTGTGTCCATTAACATACCTGTTCAGCTTGCCTGTCTGCCTATGTATGCACTTGGAGATTGTTGTTTGTTATTACTAATATTGCACGGATGTACATGTAACAACATTTACTTTTGTTGTCTGTATGTCTTGTGCCCCTTTCTATGTCTTCCTTTGCTTTAGTGCTGATCATTCCTTTATTGTATATTATCTTGGGCTTCACTATTATCTAGAAAATTACTTCCCTACCTCCTCTCCCAGGAGCTCTGGTAGCATAGTGCCTAAGGCACTTGACTGCTAACCAGAAGGCTGGCGGTTCAAACCCACCAGCCACTCCTCGGAAGGAAGGTTGGGCA